>NC_057713.1:30667545-30676452 GCF_004010195.1 Chiloscyllium plagiosum
TGTTCCATATATCCTACGAAGAGGCAGGCATAGCTGTGGCCCATGCGGGTGCCCATGGCTACTCCTTTGGTTTGGAGGAAGTGGGAGGATTGGAAAGAGAAGTTGTTCAGAGTGAGGACCAGTTCAGTCAGTCAAAGGAGGGTGTCAGTGGGAGGGTACTGGTTGGTACGGCGGGAAAGGAAGAAGCGGAGGGCTTTGAGTCCTTCATGATGGGGGATGGAGGTGTACAAGGACTGGATGTCCATGGTGAAGATAAGGCGTTGGGGACCGGGGAAGCGAAAATCATGGAGGAGGTGGAGGGCGTGGTTTGTGTCCCGAACGTAGGTGGGGAGTTCTTGGACTAAGGGGGACTGGACCGTGTCGAGGTATGCAGAGATGAGTACAGTGGGGCAGGAGCAGGCTGAGACAATGGGTCGGCCGGGGCAGTCAGGTTTGTGGATTTTGGGCAGGAGGTAGAAACGGGCGGTGCGGGGTTGTGGGACAATGAGGTTGGAGGCGGTGGATGGGAGATCCCCTGAGGTGATGAGGTTATGGTGGTCTGGGAGATGATGGTTTGGTGGTGGGAGGTGGGGTCATGGTCAAGGGGGAAGTAGGAGGAGGTGTCCGCGAGCTGGCGTTTAGCCTCAGCGGTGTAAAGGTCGGTGCGCCAAACTACTACCGCGCCCCCCTTGTCTGCAGGTTTGATAGTAAGGTTGGGGTTGGAACGGAGGGAGTGGAGGGCTGCAAGTTCCGAGGGTGAGAGGTTGGAGTGTGTGAGAGGGGTGGAGAGGTTGAGGCAGTTAATGTTGCGACCAGTTCCAATACCGTACAACCCAGATGGCCTCCTTCTTCAAACACCGCAATTTCCCCCCAGACGTGATCGACGATGCTCTCCACTGCATCTCCTCCACTTCCTGCTCCTCCGCCCTTGAGCCCCGCCCCTCCAATCGCCACCAGGACAGAACCCCACTGGTCCTCACCTACCACCCCACCAACCTCCATATACATTAGATCATCCGTCGTCATTTCCACCACCTCCAAACGGACCCCACCACCAGGGATATATTTCCCTCCCCTTTTCTATCAGTGTTCCGAAAAGACCACTCCCTCCGTGACTCCCTTGTCAGGTCCACACCCCCCCACCAACCCAACCTCCACTCCCGGCACGTTCCCCTGCAACCACAACAAATGCAAAACGTGCGCCCCCACCTCCCCTCTTACTTCCCTCCAAGGCCCCAAGAGATCCTTCCATATCTGTCACAAATTCACCTGCACTTCCACACACATCATTTACTGCATCTGCTGCACCCGATATGGCCTCCTCTATATTGGGGAGACAGGCCGCCTACTTTTGGAACGTTTCAGAGAACACCTCTGGGACACCCAGATCAACCAACCCAACCACCCCGTGGCTCAACCCTTCAACTCCCCCTCCCACTCCACCAAGGACATGCAGGTCCTTGGACTCCTCCATCGCTAGACCATAGCAACACGACGGTTGGAGGAAGAGTGCCTCATCTTCCGCCTAGGAACCCTCCAACCACAAGGGATGAACTCAGATTTCTCCAGCTTCCTCATTTCCCCTCCCCCCACCTTGTCTCAGTCCCAACCCTTGAACTCAGCACCACCTTCCTAACCTGCAATCTTCTTCCTGACCTCTCCGCCCCCACCCCCACTCCGGCCTATCACCCTCACCTTAACCTCCTTCAACCTATCGCATTTCCAACTACCCTCCCCCAAGTCCCTCCTCGCTACCTTTTATCTTAGCCTGCTTGGCACACTCTCCTCATTCCTGAAGAAGGGCTCATGCCCGAAACGTCGATTCTCCTGCTCCTTGGATGCTGCCTGACCTGCTGCGCTTTTCCAGCAACACATTTTCAACACTTACTTATGAAGTTTGTGAGGTTAGTGGAGTACTCATTAAGGTTGGCCACTGAGTTCTTGAATATGGACCAGTCCACCAACACCAAGCAGTCATGTAGCAGCTCATCCGTTACCTCAGACCAGCACTGTATGTCTTTCTGTACCAGATCCTCATGCTTCAGTTCCTGCTGGTAAACTAGGAGAAGAAGCACATGGTCTGATTGACCAAAATGCTGATGGTGATGGGGCAGTAGGTGTTGATGGTTCTGTCACAACGGTCCAGGAATTTTGGGCTCCTGGTGGGACAGGAGACGTGTTGATGGTATTTTGGTAGCACACCCTTGAGGTGGGCCTGTTGAAGTCGCCAGCTACGATTAACAAGGCCTCCGTTTCAAGGCTATTTGTGGGGATATATATTTCATCAGGTTCTGTGTGGGGCGTGATTAAGCTGGTCTCAGGATAGTGGAGGTGAACTCCCCCGGCAGATAGTAGGGATGGCACTTTACCATTAGATATGCTCGGTCCAGGAACAGTAACTCACCAGAGTCAGCATGTCTGAGCACCAAGAGATGTTGGTCAGGAAGCAGATCCCTCTGCCCTTTTTCTTGCCTGAGGACACCATGTGGTCCATCCAGTGATTAAGAAACCCTCAGGATGTGATGCACAGTCAGGAGGGAGCCGTGTGTCTGTAAGCCAGGGAGTTGGGTTCAATTCCAGCCTTGAATAACTGACTGCTTGCAGATTTCACATTGTCTCCGTGTCTGCATCAGTCTCCTCTAGGTGCTCTGGTTTCTTCCCACAGTCCAAAGATGTGCGGGTTACGTGGATTGGCCATGCTAAGTTAACCATAGTGTCCAGGGATGTGTAGATTCGCCATGGGAAATGCAGGGTTAATCACGCCCCACACAGAACCTGATGAAATATATATCCCCACAAATAGCCTTGAAACGGAGGCCTTGTTTATCATAGCTGGCGACTTCAACAGGCCCACCTCAAGGGTGTGCTACCAAAATACCATCAACACGTCTACTGTCCCACCAGGGTTACAGGAATGTGGTAGGGAGGGTATGTCTGCATGGGATGCTTTTCAGAGGGTTGTTGTGGACTTGATGGCCTGAATGGCCTGTGTCCATATTGTAGGGATTCTATCATGTATGAAAACAGAGCACACAGCAGCCTCTGAAGTTTGTCCAGCTTTTTTCAATGGCTTGGATGTTTACCAGGAGTATGCTCGGGTGGGGAGATTTGAAACCAGTCTCACATGCAGGCCAACAGATCTCCCATGTTTCCTGGGTAAGTGGCTGCTTCTGTTCGGGCCTGAGATTTGGAGAGGATGGTCTGCCATTCTGGAAGGTAAGTGTGTGCATCCAATGGGGTCCTGGGCACTGGCCATGGCCTCAGGCACTTGGGAGGATCTTGTTCTCGGTCTGGTCGGGCCTCAAAGTCAGGTCAGGTCTCCCTGTGATTGGGTGTACACATCGAGTCCACTCCACGGATCAACGTCTGGGTCAGGCCTTCGAGAAGCTGCAAGGGCTGTTCACTTCATTGTCGCGGGTGAGGTTCCAGCGTCAGCAGTCAGAGCCCATCGGTTCACACAGTTGGGCACTCCACCGGGTCCTGGTCTTTGCCAGGTCAGATTAAGGTGGGCAGTTGGTTGTTCCCCGAGGTTATAAGTTTGCCAGATCTGTAAGTAGATTTGAAAGAACTTACAATTAAGGTTTAAAAGAGTAGAATGATTATAAAAGATGTGAGTGGATGATCTGTTTAGCAGAGCTCACAAAGAGTCACCATTCTTCGGCTCCATCTTGCAGAATCTATAGTGAACCTAACAAGAGAAAGGAAAGTTCTGGAAATAGTTTTAGTGAATGAATCTGGGAAATTAGAAGAAGTTTCACTGGGGCAGTATTTTCATGATAATGATCATATTTAAATTAAGAAATAATTTTGGAAAAGGACAAAGTTAGACCGAGAGAACAAATTTCAAGTTGGAGAATTGCCAAGTGGAAATGATTTGGCAAAAGTGGATGATAATCAGTTGCTTGAAGTTAAATCATAGTCAGAAAAGCTGGAGGAGTTCAAAGAGCTAAAGAGGGTTCAAAGCAAATATGTTCCCACTAACAGAAACAGTTGGTCTCCCAAATATAAATGGCCCTCTATGTCAAAGAATGGCATAAGGCAACAAAAGAAAACTTCTGTCTAATAATGAAACTTCAGTACTGCAGAAAATCTCAAGGTGTACTGAATCATGAGAATGAAATGACACATGAAATTTGGAAAAGAAAGTGAGCATAACAAAATATTCGTAAAATCAAGGAGAGTTCAAAGGTGCATTACTCATATATAAAGGACAGCGGAGACTAAAACGTTGACCTGCTAGAAGGCAGCTTGTTTGTATATCAGTTGTGGCTCACTTGGCCCTACTAAGTCACAAGATTTCAGATTTATGACCTTACGATCATAAGACATCAGAGCAGAATAGGCCATTCAGTCCATCCGCCATTCGATCATATCTAATGTGTTTCTCAAGCTCATACTTCTGGTTATGTTGCCCTCCCCTTAGTATTTTTCTTCTTCCTTGTGTTGAATTTCTGCTGTGCCTCCTGAATTACTCCCAGAAATTCCTGCCATTGCTGCTCCACCATCTTCCCTTCCAATCAACACTGGTCAGTTCCTTTATCATGTCTTTGTACTTATGTTTATTCAGTTGTAATACCATGACATCTTATTCCAGTTTCTCCCCCTCAAAATACAGAGTGAATTCTATCATATTACGGTCTCTGTCCCCTAGGGGTTCCTTCACTTTAGCTCTCTAATCAACTCTGCCATCACCAAATCCTGAAATACCTGTTTCCTATTGGACTATACCACTAGCAGATCCAAAAAAACCATTTCATAGACATGCTAAGAATTTATTTTCTTGATATCAGTTACCAGCCTGATTTTCCCAGTCCATCTGCATATTAAAGTCCCCTGTGATTATTGTAACAGTCCCTTTTAAACATGCTTTTTCTATCTCCTTTTCATTTTCTTTCCCACATCCTGACTACTGCTAGGAGGCATGTACACTGCCTCCATCAGGGTCTTTTCTCCTTAGCGATTTCTCAACTTTATTCATACAGATTCTACTCCTTCCAATCCTACATCACTTCTTGCTCTCAATTTCATTTCATTTCTTCCTAACAAGGCAATCCTGCCCCTCTGCCCATCTGCCTGTTCTTTCAATAGTATGTGTATCTTTGGATATTTAGTTCCCAGCGCTGTTGCCCTTGCGGCCCATCTCTACGTTATCCACAGCATTGTACCTGCCAATTACAATCTGCGCTCCAAGTTCATTTGCCTTATTTTATATACTAGAGAAGGTGAGGATTGCAGATGCTGGAGATCAGAGTCGAGAGTGCAGTGCTGGAAAAGCACAGCAGGTCAGGCAACATCCGAGGAGCAGGCGAATTGACGTTTTGGGCATAAGCCCTTCAACAGGAATGAGGCTTGTGGGCCAGGGCTGAGAGATAAATGACAGGAGGTGGGGTTTGGGGGACAGTAGCTGAGAAAGCGATCGGTGGATGAAGATGAGGGAGAAGGTAATAGGTCGGGGAGAGTGATGGACAGGTCCAGAGGGCGGTGCCGAGTTGGAGGCTTGGGTCTGGGATAATGTGGGGGGGGGAGGGGAAATGAGGAAGCTGGTGAAATCCACATTTATCTTGTGTAGTTGCAGGGTCCCAAGGCGGAATATGAGGCGTTCCTCCTCCAGGTGTCGGATGGTAACGGTTTGGTGGTGGAGGAGTCCCAGGACCTGCATATCCTTGATGGAGTGGGAGGGGGAGTTGAAGTGTTCATCCACGGGGCGGTGAGGTTGTTGGGTGCAGGTGTCCCAGAGATGTTCTCTGAAATTATCTGCAAGAAGGGGTCCTGTCTCCCCAATGTAGAGGAAACCACATCGGGAGCAACAGATGCAGTAGATGACATTGGCAGAGGTACAGGTAAATTTCTGACGGATGTGGAAGGATCCCTTGGGGCCTTGGACAGGTGAGGAGAGTGGTGTGGGTGCAGGTTCTGCATTTCCTGCGGTGTCAGGGAAAGGTGCCAGGAGTGGGGTGTGGGCTGGTGGGAGACGTGGACCTGATGAGGGAGTCGCTGAGGGAATGGCCTTTTCGGAACACTGATAGGGGTGGGGAGAGAAATATATCTCTGGTGGTTTATTTCCAGTTCCTCCGCCTCCACCGCATCTGTTCCCGGGATGACCAATTCCATCTCAGAAAGTCCCACATGGCCTCTTTCTTCCACGATCGCAACTTCCTTTCCCACGTAGTTGATGATGACCTCCAGTGCATCTCCTCCACTTCACGCAGCACCGTCCTTGAACCCCACCCTTCCGAATGTAACAAGGACAGAACGCCCCCTGTCTTCACCTTCCACCCCTCCAACCTCTGCATACAAGGCATCACCTTCCACCACTTTCACCACCTCCAAATGGACCCCACCACCAGAGATATATTTCCCTCCCTACCCCTATCAGCATTTCAAAAAGACCTTAGTGACTCTCTCGTCAGGTCCACAACTCCCCACCAGTCCATACCCACTCCTGGTGCCTTTCCCTGCCACCGCAGCAAGTGCAAAACCTGCACCCACACCACTCCCCTCACCTCTGTCCAAGGCCCCAAAGATTCTTCCACATCCATCAGAAATTTACCTGCACCTCTACCAATGTCATCTACTGCATCTGTTGCACCCGGTGTGGTCTCCACTACATCGGGGAGACAGGATGCTTTCTTGTGGATTGTTTCAGAGACATCAATGGGAGACCCACAATCCTGTGGCTGAACACTTCAACTCTCCCTCCCACTCCGCCAAAATTGTGCAGGTTCTTACATAATGTTGTTATTGTTTTTATTATACAGAGCCTAATTTTTCTCCCATTAATAATCTTCACCTGATGATTGACAACCTCAGAATTTCTGCACATGTTGACAGCTTTAGTGAGAATAAATTTCTCCTCTTTCAGCTGACGTGCTCTCATGACAGGATTTCTGAGATTGAAGACAATCCCATCTCAGATGAAATTAAGTTTCAATTGTCCAAATATACATGATTCAGACAAATGTCTACGTGTCATCACATACAGATCAATATTCTCAATCTTCCCTTAGTGTCTGATGTTAAACACAAACAGGTCTTAAGTAGCATTAGTAGAGGGTTCAAAACAGCCATTCAAGAACTTTAATATTTCTCCATTTGGCTTTTTTGCTCGTCAGTAAGTCTCATCTAGGCTGCAAAGCAACTTTCAATACAACAACACAATATGCTTTCCCCAACATTGATAACAGTATTGCTATTCTAATTTGTCAAGTACATTTTGCTTAATTCTAAAGTTGGTTTATAATTTTTCCACTGAAACTGGAAAAAATGCTACATCTGAATCATACTACCTTCTATTTCCATAACAGCTGGATCTTCAAAATTCACAGCAGGTGAGTGGGGGAGGGGACGAAGGTGATAGGTCAAGGAGGAGGGTGGATTGGAGAGGTGGAAAAGAAGATAGGCAGGTAGGACAAGTCATGGGGACTGTGCTGCTTCAGGGCAGAGGAAATGACCTGGGAGTTGCAGTGGGAGAGGGACTCCCTGAGATTCTTATAGAGAGAGGAGGAAAACTTCTTCAAGGCAGCCATCCTTGCCAGAGGATTCGCAGTAGGATTAAAATCAACTAGGTAAAAACAATGACTGCAGATGCTGGAAACCAGTCTGGATTAGTAGTGCTGGAAGAGCACAGCAGTTCAGGCAGCATCCGAGGAGCAGTAAAATCAATGTTTCGGCCAAAAGCCCTTCATCAGGAATAAAGGCAGAGAGCCTGAAGGGTGGAGAGATAAGCTGGAGGAGGGTGGGGGTGGGGAAAAAGTAGCATAGAGTACAATAGGTAAGTGGGGGAGGGGATGAAAGTGATAGGTCAAGGAGGAGGATGGAGTGGATAGGTGGAAAAGAAGATAGGCAGGTAGGACAGGTCATGGGGACAGTGCTGCTTTCATCATGTTGCAACAATTTGATGAAGACAGGATAAGCATTCTCTACACTCCACAAGATTGTAACTAAAAAATACAAAAGATAATTTAATCGTTCATATAATAGTTAGCAATCCAATGAATGAAAGAAAGTAGGGACTTGCAATTATATAATTTCATTCTTGACCTTAGGATATCCCAAATGCTTTGAAGGCTTTAAAAATATTTTTCAAAATGTAGTCACTTTTAAATGTAGGAAATGCATCAGGCAAAGGCAGACATGTATGTTTTATTATTTAGGAATCATAAATCACACATGTATTAGACAATACTATGCATCTTTAGTAGATTATAATAATTGGAAAACCTTGCATATGTATTTCCGTTTCCCCAGCCCCCAACGCCTCATCTTCACCATGGACATCCAGTCCCTTTACACCTCCATCTGCCATGACCAGGTCCTTCAAGCCCTCCGTTTCTTCCTCTCCCGATTTCCCCAACAGTACCCTTCCACCGACACACTTATTTGTTTGGCTGAACTGGTCCTCACCCTCAATAATTTCTCCTTTGAATCCTCCCACTTCCTCCAGACCAAAGGGGTAGCTATGGGCACCTGTATGGGCCCCAGCTATGCCTGTCTTTGTTGGCTACGTAGAACAGTCCATCTTCCGTAGTTACACCAGCACCACTCCCCACCTCTTCCTCCGCTACATTGATGACTGAATCGGCACCACCTCGTGCTCCCGCGAGGAGGTTGAGCAATTCATCAACTTCAGCAACACATTCCACCCTGACCTTAAATTTACCTGGACCATCTCTGACACCTCCCTCCCCTTTCTGGACCTCTCCATCCCCATTAATGATGACCGACTTGACACTGACATTTTTTACAAACCCACCGACTCCCACAACTACCTGGATTACACCTCTTCTCATCCTACCTCCTGCAAAAATGCCATCCCGTATTCCCAATTCCTCCGCCTCCGCCGTATCTGCTCCCAGGAGGACCAGTTCCACCACAGAACACACCAGATGGCCTCCTCCTTTAGAGACCGCAATTTCCCTTCCCACATGG
>NC_057713.1:30677157-30689560 GCF_004010195.1 Chiloscyllium plagiosum
CCCACTCACCTATTGTACTCTATGCTACTTTCTCCCTACCCCCACCCTCCTCTAGCTTATCTCCTCACCCTTCAGGCACTCTGCCTGTATTCCTGATGAAGAGCTTTTGCCCGAAACGTCGATTTTACTGCTCCTCGGATGCTGCCTGATCTGCTGTGCTCTTCCAGCACCACTAATCCAGAATCTGGTTTCCAGCATCTGCAGTCATTGTTTTTACCTATGTTATAAGGAATAACAATTCCTGCATGTACATAATAATACAGAATAACCAATCCCAGTACAAATTTTAAAGAATAACAAAAGCTATATATAATATCAGAAGTAACTGATCTCAAAAATGTTTTAGTGTATATATTGTTTACTATCGTGATGGATGTTGTAAATATGTGAAGGGTAAATATATCCTGTATGTAAATTGCATTTGATGCCAATGGCACCAGTACTGCTTAGGCAAAGTTGGGATGTGTTAAATAAGTTCCGGTTCAGAGTTGATATTTCATTATTCAATGATCCGTGCTTGATTTCAGCCTTAAAAACACTGGAGAGAGTAACATTCAAGTTTGCTTATGGCATCTTGCTTGTTTAAATAGCTAGTCGCTGTACATTGTCCTGGCTCATGCATGAAAGATAGTCACTTGTGTGAGAGGTCTGTGAATGACTGATATCCAATACACTAGCAGAAAGTGAGGACTGCAGATGCTGGAGATCAGAGCTAAAAAATGTGTTGCTGGAAAAGCGCAGCACATCAGGCAACATCAAAGGAGCAGGAGAATCAACGTTTCGGGCATAAGCCCTTCAGGAATTCCTGAAGAAGGACTTAGGCCCGAAACATCGATTCTCCTGCTCCTTGGATGCTGCCTGACCTGCTGCGCTTTTCCAGCAACACATTTTTCAGCTCTGATATCCAATACAAAATGCCTTCAGGAGAGTAGGAAACAACCACAGTGTCATGGCCTTCAGCATTAAAGAATTGGGGCTAGACTCACTGTCACGCAGCAACTAGACATGTAAGAAACAAGATATGGTTTCATTTCCATAGCAGTTAATTGAAAGCAACTGGTGCAAATCCTTAAATGCTTTGAAGAGTCATCAGTGTTGTGTTACTTGTTTCCACTAGGGTTGATAATTAACTGACAACTGATCAGGTTTAGGGAGAAAGCAGAAAGTATATAAAAGAGAGAGAGAAATTATGAGTGCCTTTTCTGACGTCTTCCAAATGTGCAAACAAAATTAACTGAGGAAATTATGAAGGCAAATTTTGCAATGTGTCAGAAAAATATTCAAAATTGGAGAAAATTGATTGATGAATTGGAAGAGCTATGTTAATTTAGAATAGGAGAACATTCCAATGCCATTAGGAAACAATCATAGAAGGTGATGGCAGGTCAGTAAGATGGGAAGAGTTGTAGTTTAAATTACCATTGAAGTGACAAACACAATTTCATGAAATTAACAGTAAAATATCTGTAAGAAGGGGAGCTTTGGGTCTGTATGGAATGGTCTGTCACCAGTTATATGGTAACTAAGCCCGCAAGCAGTTCTCTGGTAGAAACAGTGCTGCTTAAGAAATCTTTATGCCATTGTTTAAGCTGCTGAGTAATCATCTAGTTGTCAACATTGGCCTTGATCTAAGAAAACGTAATCAGCCTGTTGTTCCTAATGGCCCTTTCCTCTTTGTAGAACTTCTTATGCTTTAACCCACGAACCAGTGAGAACAAACTGGAGGGAATGAAGACAGAGTGGGGGAGGGAAACCTCAGTAATAATTCATTACAACATGAACCTACTCATCGACATAGCTGTCCACAGTTAAAACAACTAAAATTTCCTTCTGCTCATGAAAAATTCATCTGAGGCTCTTGTTGAAGTTAATTGGGGGAAATCTGATTCGTTGTTGGTCAACACAGTCTGTTGGTTTTTGTTTAAACTCCAAGCAATAGCAGCTGCTGAAACTTATGGTCTGGCAACTGGCAGCTTATAAAACTGGTAAGGGAAAGAGCAACCTACTACCGAATGGGAGGCATTTTATCCAAGCAATCCCTCTTGTCCCTCAGAGAGAGCAAGTTTTTGCAGAAGAGAATCACTCAGGATATTAGCTTATCTATTCTTCCCATAGATATTGACACTGCTATGTGCATTATCTGTTTCTTTCTCTGGGTTCGTTTTCTGTTTGTTATTTTTTTCTCTGCAACTCTGCAGTATTGATTTTGGGATTTGTCCACAGTCCCTCCATCATGTTTAATTGTTGTATTTTAGGGAGGCCCCCCAGTATTTATTGTTCAGACGAATCATCCAACCCTGATAATACCACTGTAGCTCCCCTTCTAATCTCACCCATCATCCAGCTCAAGCTTGATTTTTGAAATTGCTATTGATTGTCTTTCGGCATCTGAAATGTCCAATGGATTTCTTTTAATTAGTGATTTTTCTTTTAAGCTTTTGCTACAATGTGCTATTAATTTGTATGGGCTAATGGCCAATTTGAGCTAAGTCAGTGTTAGAGATGCTCGAATTGGTCATGGAATTTCTCAATTACAGAAGGAAGAAAATGGGTTTGTCTTCTAGTTCACCATGCCTACTTGCTGAAAAGTGCATCTTCTTGGATCGTGCACAAGGCTGGGACAGGGTTTATGCACCATGTTCTACAAAAACCTGCTGACACTCATAGTCAAAACTCACATGTGAAGAAAGACCACTCACCTAGAGCACAGGAGGACAGCTGTTGCCAATGGAATTAGAATGCCAATTCACCAATCATGAGGCACGTGGGTCAGGAATTGTTGCTTTAAAAAGCTAGGAAAGAAAGATGAGGTCTAGTTGAGGTGAGGTGAATAAAGCAGAGTTTGAGGCATGATGGGACTATATCCCATCAGAATCCAACAGATGATGAAAGCATCTTAAAGCAAAACGTTTTAGCAAAGAAATCTTCTGCAGCTGAGTGACAGATTTCCTGACTATTGATCCTGGGAACTCTCCAGTGTCTCAGCGAGATGCTGCCCTGACACCATCCAAAGGGACAGTGTTATTTTCAACATACATTCTGATGAGACTCAGCCCTACTCCATCAGCACTTCTCTCACCTCCTCCACAGTTCCTAAATTATCCACCTGCCAGAACTGGATGGGCAGATATTTCCTCTAATTAAATACTGCAAAGGCTAAAACTAAACATAAGCAGGAAGAAAAGTAGTGAGGATGACTCAAATAGTCTGCAGAGGGCTTTAGACAGCTTAAGCGAGTGGGCTAAAGCTTGAATATAATGTGGAGGAAAATGAGGTGATGCACTTTTGTGGGAAGAATAGAAATGTTGCATATTATTTAAATACAGAAAGACTGCAGAAAGCCACAGAACAGGGGATTTGAGAGTTTCATCCACAAATCACAAAGAATTCATCTAAGTTCAGTGGTTCTTACGCTAGGCAAATTTAATTCATTTGATTTGATTTATTTATTCATGTACTTTGTTTCAAAATACAGTCAAAAGTGTTGTGAAGTGTTGCCAATCTCCGTCACCATCTCAAAACACAGAAAAATAAGCCAACACATAGAATATAAAGCCAGAAAAATAGGGCAACAAAGCAGAACTGTTCAGCTTTACAGTCCTTCTTGTTAAGTGCTCAGCCATGGACACGAGTCCCCTTTGCCCAGCTACCACTGTTGGTGGCCCCTCTTTAGCGCCATCTCACCTCCACCAACGCTCTCACCACAATAAGTCCTCACTGGACCTCACCGATGCTGATGCCATTGATGCTGCCAGGCATCACACTGGCCCAAACCTGACTCTGCTGCTGCCTCCATGAATCTGCACTGGGCACAGAAGCTGCCAGGAATGTAAACTTTTATTTCAAAGAGACAGAGTATAAAATAAGGGAGATTTTGATAAAGGCACTAGTCAGACAATAGCTGGAATACTGTGCCCTTATTTAAGGAAAGATATTCTTAGAGTACTTGACATAGTAGATGTGGATAGATTGTTTCTCCTTGTGGGAGTAGATAGGACCAGAGGGCATAATCTCAAAATCAGTGGTCATACATTTAAAACAGAGATCAGGAGAAATTTCTTCTCTCAGAGAATTGTGAATCCATGAAATTCTTTACCACAGAGGGCTTTTGAGGTTGAGTCTTAAGTATATTCAAGTCTAAGATAAATAGGTTTTTAATCAGCAAGAGAAACCAGAGATATGGAGAAAAGAGAGGAGTGTGGGAGTTAAGGATTATCAGATTAGCCATGATCCCATTAAATGGTAAAGCAGACTTGATGAGCTCAATGGCCTACTTTTGCAGCTATATTTTATGGCTTCTGGTCATTACTTTCAGTCCCGCACTTCATTCTATACCCACCCACTCCATCCTCTTCCTGACAACAACACAAAATTGAGTCTGTCCACTCACAACTGAAATCCCATTTGGCCTGGAGATATGCTTCTATTCCTGCTGTCACTAGGATCACTTAGTAATCATTTCCTCATTCATAATTTTGCCTAACTTCCCCTGTCTTGGCTGACCTTCTGCTGAAATCACCATGCATGTCTTCATTACCTCTCAACTATTCTATTTCAATACTCCCAGCCACATTCTCCTCCTCCTCTCTCACCCTCATAACCTTAAGGCCATTTAACACTCTTCCTCACATGCTTTCATTCATATCAAGTGCTGTTCTCCTATTAACACTGATCAACTGATGCCTGATTAAGCGCCATCTTGATTTCAAGATGTCTGATCATGCCAAGGCCTCACTCCCTTCTTTTACCATAATCTCCTCCATCTCGACAACCCCCTGCTCCTCTAATTCTTACCACTTCTGCATCTCCAATTTTAATTACTCCTCACTGATGGTCAAACTTTTAGTTGTCGAGGGCCCAGATTGTGGAGTTCCCTCCCTAGACCTCGCTATCTCATTTTTCTGAGTTTAAATTTTTTGACCAAACTTTTAGTCATCTGGTCTAGTATCTCCTTATATTGTTCAGAGTCATGCTTTGTTTCATAAGGCTCATGTAAAATGCCTTGGGATGTTTGGCATTATGTTAATGATACTATGTAAACATGTTATTGTCTTTGATGTACAGAATCTGGAACTGCTCATCTGTGACTCCTGATCATTTGAGTAATGTTTGACTGGTATCGTTTTAGGGGATTTTCACTGGTAACAGCAGTAAGGTTTTTTTAAAGACTGTCTAGCACACATTTTGAGCAGCAGTATCTGCAAATTATGATCCTATGCTAGTCACAGGACACTGAAGGGCACTTCAGCTTCTAGTGGCTGATATTGGGCGGCACGGTGGCTCAGTGGTTAATATTGCTGCCTCACATCACCAGGGACCTGCTATCGATTCCTCAGGCAACTGTCTGTCTGGAGTTTGCAAGTTCTCCCCCCTGTCTGTGAGGGCTTCCTCTGGTTTGCTCCCACAGTCCAAACATGTACAGGTTCGGTGGATTGACCATGCTAAATTGCCCATACTGTCCAGAGATGTGCAGACCATAGGAAATGCAGTGTCACAGGGATAGGGTGGGATGCTGTTTGGAGGGTCTGGGTGAACTGAATGGCCTACTTCTGTGCTGTAGCATTTCTATGATATCTCTACAATAACAGCAGTTTAAGTGGATGGCTTAATGGAATAGAAATGAAAAATGTGGTGCTGGAAAAACACAGCAGGCCAGGCAGCATCCGAGGAGCAGGAGAATCGACGTTTCTCCGGGGGTTGGGACTGAGATAAGGTGGGGGGAGGGGAAATGAGGAAGCTGGAGAAATCTGGTCTCCAGCATCTACAGTCCTCACTTTCTCCTCCTTCATGGAATAAAAAGCCTGCTGATTCCACTTTGAAGCTGCTGCTACCTAAGTAATCTCAATCTCACCAAGTTAAATCACATGGAACAGTTTTGGAACAATCAAAAGTTCCATTTATATATTAGTCAAGAAGTTCCACTTTCCTCTTATGGGTGACTCTCTGCAGAAGCTATTTAGTCCCCTATTCAAATCCTGTCAGCATTGCTGGTACTGAGATTCACGGATCGGTGAATGAACAGAGTGGGGGTGGTGAAAAGAGAATGCAGCATTGCAATTTTTTTTCATGAATTGATTTTTCACTATTTAAATGTGTGCTATTCATGGAGATGGAATAGTGAGACAAATTTTCTCTTCCTTCTAAGCCTGTGAATCATGATCATTAAAGGATACTGCAAAATCAATAAATTGTTAATGAATTCGCCTAGTGCTAGCAACGCTGTAATGATAGAGAGAATGTTTAGGGAAAATGAAAACAACCAAATTAGTCTACAGAGTTCTTGAGCAAGTACCCTGCTTACACGCATTCTGTAAGTGTTCCCAATCTAACCTCCTCCAAGAACTCTGGGTTCCTCCAAATCAGGTCTCTTGACAACCCAAGTACCTTTACTCCACTCTGAGCAGCTGTTCTTTCAACTGCTTGGGCCCTAGTCTCTGTAGTTTCCTCCTTTTGCTTTTAGACATCCCCAGCTCTGTCTCATTCTTTAGAATGAGTACTGCTTTGATGGAGCCTATTCTGCTCAGTATGTTCATGCTAGCTGTCTGCAAGCAGAACTCAACTAGATCAGTAGCTTTGCAAATCTTTTCTCTACAGATTAATATCCATTATACTTTTGAAAGTATAATAAGTGAAATTTAATCTAGCACCATCTCAGGCATATCATTCCAGAGATCCTAACCGCTCATGTAAATATTGTTACTTTTAGTCTAAAGTCATAGAGTCATATAGCACAGAAACTGACCCTTTGGTCCTTGTCGATTGGGTTTTGCAAAGTAAACTAGTCCCATTTGCCCGCATTTGGTCCATATCCCTCTAAACTTTTCCTATTCGTGTACCTGTCCAAATGGCTTTTACCTGTTGTAATTGTACCTGCATCCACTACTACCTCTGACAGCTCATTCCAAGGACAAACCATCCTCCATGTGAAACCATTGCCCCTCAGATGCCTTTTAGATCTTTCCGCTCTCACCCTAAATGTATGCCCTCTAGTTTTGGATTTCCCTACGTGAGGGAAAAGACCTTTGCTATTCACCTTAACTATAACCTTCATGATTTTATAAACCCTCATAATGTCACCCCTTAACCTCCTACATGCCAATGAAAAAAACCTCTATAGTTTTCCTTTATAATCAAACCCTCCAATCCCAGTAACATCCTTGTAAATATTTTCTGCTCTCTCTCCAATTTAATAATACCCTTCCTATAGCAGAGCAATCAGAACTGTACACAGTACTCCAAAAATGGCCTCACCAGCATCCTCTACAACTGGAACATGATGTCCCATACTCAATAGTCTGAGCGATGAAGGAAAGCATCCCAATCGCCTTCTTTACCATCCTGTACTTGCTTTTTTGTTCTTTGTTTCAGGTACAATAAACACCAAACCAACTTAGAAAACGTCATGTTTTACTGCATTTGTAAGATATAAAATGGTCAGGTGAGGACAACAGTCTCTAGGATGATATAGACGCGTTAAGTGAGTGGGAAAGAAGCTTGGCAGACAGAATATATTGTGAGTTTATGCAATTTGGCAGGAAGAATAGAAAAGCGGGCTATTTAAATGCAAAGAGACTAAAGAGGGATTTGGGTGTGCTCATCCGCAAATTACAAAGAACATTGAAGCTCAGCATGTCATAGGGATGACAAAAAGCCTAATGGTTTTATTGCTGGACTCTTAATCCAAAGACCTTGATGATGTTCTGGGGACCTAGGGTCAAATTCTGTAATGGCAGATACTGAAATTTAAATTTAACAAAAATCTGGAATTAAGACTCTAATGATGTTCATGGAACCATTGATAATTGTTGGAAACACCCACTTGATTCACTTCCTTTAGGGAAGGAAACTTCCATTCTCACCTTGTCTGACCCACAGCAATGTGGTTGACTCTTAACTGCAGTCTGAGATGGGCAATGAATACTGACCCAGCCATTGATGCCCTCATCCTGTGAATGAATTTTAAAAACCCTCATTGTATCGTATACGTTTTCATTCTCCCTGACTTGTCACCCGTGGTTGCCTTATCTTCTCCACAGTACATTTCTTTTTACTGGGGATAGGTTTCTGCTGTTCATCCCAGATTGCCCAAGAAACTCCTGCCATTGCTGCTCCAATGTCTTCCCTGCCCTTCCAGTCAGCTTTGACCAGCTCCTCCCTCATGTTGATCATCTTAATTCAGTGTCATCTTGGTTTTGATCATTTCACCAGCGGAACAGCTTCTCCTTACCTACCCTGTATATATTGGAAGGAAATGAGATGGCCGGCACTGTATCTCAATAGTTTGCGCTGCTGCCTCACAGCGCCAGGGACATGGGTTTGATTCCAACCTTTGGCAACTAACTGTGTGGCGTTTGCACATCCTCCCTGTGTCTGCCTGAGTTTCCTTTGAGTACTCCAGTTTCCTCTCACAATCCAAAGATGAACAAGTTAGTGAATTGGACATGCTAAATTTCCCACAGTGTTCAGGGATGTGTAGGCTAGGTGCATTAGTCAGGGGTAAATATAGGATAGTAGGGGAATGGGTCTGGGTGGGTTACTCTTCAGAGGGTCATTGTGGATCTGTTGAGCCAAAGGGTCTATTTCCACACTGCAGGGATTCTATGGAGATGTACATTCTTGTATATCAATATTAACAGGCTTTCTTAAACATGTCCATTTACAAGGGATCTACAATCTGAAACCCCCAGGAACAGGCTACATTACCATGATATCTCACATTACTATGGCATAGCTCCTGCATATGTAAAACCAACCATGCTGCCTGAAGTTTTGCCATTCCTGATTCAGTTGCTGGAGCAATAAAATCTGTTACAAGTACAATTGAAGATCTCTTTCTAAGTCTATAATCCAAGGTACCTCAGATTTTGTTTGCCATTTAATAATATGTATATGTATTTCAAATTCTACATTCCCAATAAGCTCAGGTTTCTTTGCTCAACCTAGGACCTTAAAAGAAATAGGTAGTGAAATAATTGTTAAGTTAGTTTGAATGTTCGAAAACTCATTCAATCTAGGGAAGGTTCCTTTAGGTTGGAACCTACCGTAAGTCTTTTATTCGACAGAGAGGAAGGCAGAGAGCAGAAATGTAAAGGCCAGTTAGCTTAACATCTATCATAGGGGAAATGTTAGGAGCTATTATTAAAGCTGTTAAAACAGGGAAAAAGCACCAAGAACAGTAGTTGCCGGAAATCAGAAACAGTAGCAAATTTACTGGTGAAACTCAGTCAGTCTGTCAGGAACTGTGGAGAGAAAGCAGGGTTAACATTTTGGGTTTCAGAAGATTTCTGAAGAAGAGTCACTGGACCCAAAACATTAACTCTGCTTTCTCTCCACAGAGCTGTCAGACCTGTTGAGTTTCTCCAGCAATTTCTATTATTGTTTATAACAGGGCACTTAGATAACTTCAAGGTAATCAGGCAGGGTCATCATTTTTTTTCAAAAAGAAATCAAGTTTAACAAATTTATTGGAATTCTTTGAAGAAGTGACTTGCTATAGATAGGGGGGAACCAGAAGGCATTTTATAAGAGCCACATCAAAGATTATTGTGGAAATTAAAAGCTCATGGTTTAGGAGATAACATAATGACATGAATTTTAAAAAATTGGTTGGCTAGCAAGAAAAAGAGAGCAGGAATAAGTAGATTGTTTTCATACTGGCAGGACTTCATGATTTGTGTGCCACTGCGGTCAGTGCTGGGACCTCAACTCTTTACAATTTAAATAAAAAATTTGGATGAATTGGTTGAATGAATGGTAGCTAAATTTACTAATGACACATAGATAGGTAGGAAAGTGAGTCATGGAGAGGTCATAACGAGCTAAAGAAAGGGTATGGATAGGTTACATAGGTGGGCAAAGATCTGGCAAACAGAGGATAATGTGGGAAAGTTTGAGATTATTAATTTTGGAAGAAAGGATAAAAAAGAAGAATATTATCAAAATGGTGAGATTGCAGAGCTCTGAGATTTAGAGAGTTCTAGGTGTCCTAACATAAATCACAGAAAGTTAGTATTCAAATACAGCAAGTAATCGGGAAAGCTAATAGAGCGTTATGTTTTATTGTGATGGGAATTCAATGTTAGAGTAACTAGGTTATGCTTCAGTTATGCAGAGTATTGGTGAGTTTGCGTCTGGAGTACTGTGTACAATACTGGTCACCGTACTCACAGAAGAATGCAAATGCATTGAAAGCTGTTCAGAGAACATTTACTGGACTAATACTTGAATAAGCAGACTTGTGAAGAAAGATAAGACAGACGTAGGATTGTGTTATCTAGGGATTAGAAGAATCAGAGGTGACCTACTTGAAATATATAAAATGCTGAGGTGACTTGACCAATGTTGAAAGATGTTTCCTCTTGGGGGAGAAGCTCGAACTAGGGACCATAGTTTAAAAGGTAGGATTCACCCATTTAAAAGAGAGTTGGGCGAATCATTTTTTTTCTCAGAGGACTGTGAATCTTTGAAATTCTCTTCCTCAAAAGGCAGTGGATGCAAAATGTTTAAAGATTTTTAAGGCAGAGATAGATTCTTGATAACTCCAAAGTTGAAGAACTACTATGCCAGATATCAATGTAATCCTGGCATTTCATTGGAGCCAGGCTGGCAAATCCTCAGAAAGGTGAAGGTGGTGTTGGAGACCAGCCTCAGAAGGGAAGGAGGAGAGATATACAAACTTGAATCCTCCCAGAGGACAAAAGGCTCCACGTGGAGAGGCAGGCAGATGACACTCCCCCCACCAACCTTTATTCCCTCTCCCACTCACCCACCAATGATATCCCACCACCATGCCAACCTACTCCTGGGAGGAGTTGGATTAAATTCCACCTCAGAGATCCAACGTTTGTAGAACAATAGCAGATGCTAGATCAACCAGCCAAATTAAATAACCACATATTAGAGGAAGAAAGCTAATTTGGTCAGTCTACACTTTGAGTACTGTATGCAAAGACACAAAGGTGTATTTCAAACATTGTAGGAGCTTAGGGTAAAACCAAGAAGCAAATTTATATCCAGCAAATTGTATTTAACAAAAGACTATAGAAGTTAAGTCTTTTCAACCTTGAGAAGTGATGACACATTGTTAGGAGTGTGAAAATGAAGCTTTAACTTCCTGATATGATGTTTTATGGATTATGCCACAGCGTATGGATGATCCTGCTGTGGGTTGTTTGAAATGAAATATATTCCTTTTCTTGGGTACACATGTTCCCTTAGTAAGAACAAACTTGGTTACAAAAAAAGCAAGGAAAATAACATGATTAAAGAAATATTTGTTTGAAAGTCGGCGTTTTGCATAATTGTGTAAGATTTTATCAGAGGTTAGACACTAAATGAATTGCTCTTACAGGCAGTTGGCACAGACAAGACAAGCTGAGTTGCATTGTGCTATAACTCTTCCAGGATTCTCTAACTTATCAGCATAAAATGTGAATGTAGTGTAAAAGATATGTTCCACCTGTAGTGATTGTAATGAGCTCAGCCAGGTGGACCTTATAGAACATGGGTTCCCTGATTGGGCTGTTAATCTGGTTCAATCAGGGAACCCTGGCTGACAGATACAAACAGGAGCATTTCCCGCGGGAGCCTGTGCCCCACAACCTGAGCCGCCTCCGAAATTTTAATTTTGTTTCGTTTAGGGAGGTGAAAAGGAGAGCCCTGTATAGACTGCTGCTGCACACCATCCACCTCTTCTCCCTCATCCACCGTCCGGACACGCCTTGGCGTGCCCATTTGCCACCGGGCGGTGGGGATCCCCAATGGAGGGCTCTCTACGCGGGAGTCCTCCTCCTTTCTCTTGGCGATCTGGGGTGGAGGGTGCTGCACGTAGCAGTCCCCTGCAACCGCAGACTGCGGTGGTTCACGGACTCCCAGCCCAACTGCTTGTTCTGTGGCGCTGTGGAGTGCGGGGACCACGTATATATTGGGTGTGGGCGTTTGCACTCCCTTTTTGATTTTCTGAAAAACCTTCTCCTCTGTTTTTGGCTGCACTTCAGTCCCACGCTCCTGATCTTTGGGCACCCGGTACGGAGGAAGGAGGGCAGGTCTGAAGACCTCCTCGTGGGCCTGCTCCTGGGCCTGGCCAAACTGGCCATCAACAGGTCCAGGCAGCGGGCCGTGGAGGGGGTCGTTAAGGCCGACTGCCTGCCCCTCTTCCGCGGTTACGTTAGAGCCCGGGTGTCCTTGGAGAAGGAGCACGCGGCGTCGACCAACACCCTGGAGTTGTTCAGGGAGAGGTGGGCGCCACAGGGAGTGGAGTGCATCATTTCTCCCTCCAACTCTATTTTGATTTAGTCCCTACCCTCCCCTTCACTGTTTTGATCACACAGCACTGTCCCTTGATGTGAAGGGCAGTGCTTGTCACTGGCCACCCAGGTGTTTTCCTATCTCCCTGGTGGTGGAA
>NC_057713.1:30692012-30726162 GCF_004010195.1 Chiloscyllium plagiosum
CTCCACCAACACCCTGGAGTTGTTCAGGGAGAGGTGGGCGCTGCAGGGAGTGGAGTGCATTATTTCCCCCTCCAACTCTATTTTGATTTAGTCCCTGCCCTCCCCTTCACTGTTTGATCACACAGTATTGCCCTTTGATGTGAAGGGCACTGCTTGTCACTGGCCATTTGGGTGTTTCCTTTCTTCCTGGTGGTGGAAATTGAATAAAGATTCATACACCTTGTGTCTCTCACTGTGTCTCACACCTGCACACACACAACATGGTGCTGGGGGAAAAAAAAGATAAGAAAAAGAAAAAAAGAAGAAGAAGAAAAAAAAGGAGTGCCAGAGATTCTGTTCACTCTAAGAGCTGGCTCTAAGGGAGCTGGATCAGTGTCAGGAACTCCCTACTATTAAATAAAAGGGCACTTGGTTACGGGATACTGGCCTCTGTGGCATTATTTTACCTTTCCTGTCCCTTGTTAGCTCTCCTAATCTCATTTTTAAGTTCCCCCTTGCACATTCTATACTCTTCTAGTGTTTCTGCTGTTCTGAATGCTTATGTCTCCCATTAATCTCCCTTTCTATCTTCCTCCATTGCTGTATATCCCTCAATATCCAGGGTTCACAGTTTTCATGGTCTCAACTTTTCCCTTTACTGGAATAAAAAAAAAGACAAACAGGAATGTCTCTCCCTTGTAAAATTGCTGTTTCTCTGCAAACAGCTGTAAATGTTAATTGTTTTGCAAACTGTGAATTGTTTAATAAAATAAAAAAAACAAACAGGAGTGTCAAACACCCTGCTCACTCTGAGAGCTGACTCTGAGGAAGCTAGATCAGTGTCAAGGACACCCCATGTGTGAATAAAGGGTGACTTGGCGATGGGATACTGGCCTCTGTGGAATTATTTCACCATCAATATTCAAGCATTTAACTCTGAGTTGTGTTGGATGCATTATCCTCTTCCATCTTTTTGTCACCCCTAAATGTAACTATTACAATTCTCCCCTAGCTGGGTGTTTTGGGTGTTTTAGGGTGTTTAAATTTTCACCTTATCTTCAACAACTATTGGCCTGGGCCCTTTTTTCCATGGTAATAAGACCATACAGGCCTGTGTCCAAGCAGCCTTAATATGAGGCCACATGGACTTGTCGATACATAGAATCTCACCTGTCCCCCACTTCAAGTTGTTCACTTCACCTTGAATTTAAGGAGATGCATTTTTCAAAAAATGAATTTCAAATCCACGTTTAAACTCTTTAATTACCTTACACATTTTCAAATGCAAATTTGTTTAGTTCCTACTAATGATTCCTAACAACTTCCACACAATTGATGTTTAGATGAAATGTCCTGATTTATATCTCTGCTCTTGCCTGAGTACAGAAATAATATTAACAATGCTCCAATCAAGTCATTTTTCTGCTATTTCTATTCTTACTTCTTTAAGAAGCCCAATATTGGCAATATAATCTCTGACACCATATGTTATAATAGATTTGATGCATCTTTCAATCATATTTATTGTAACACAATGCAAACTACTACTAAACTCAAAACATTTTCATTGAATATGTCATACAGGTATTGGGCCAGCTGCATTATATTTATGAAAATCTGTGTTTGGCTATCTGCACCCAGTATTACTTGGTCATGTTTGGTTCCATTGGCAGAAGTATAAATTGTATTCACGATACAAGCTCTTAAATATTTCTTAGGCAGGTCACCTCTTCTGATATAGAGAGAGAGAGAGAGAATAAATAATTTATTGTGCTTCTGTCCTGTATGCATGTGCAACTTAACTGCACTTAACAATTCACCTTATCTGTTTTCTGAATAAATGAAGGGAAGGGTATAAAAGGGGAATATGCATTTCAAATCCACTTTTCTACAACTCTCCATATTAAACATTTATTTATTTGAAGGTATTTCTAACAATGCAACATGTTCCTAGGTTATGTCTTTTTACATTATTTTTCAACTTTTCTCAGTTTTTCCCACTGACAACTCCCTGCAGTCCTCCTTGATCAGAGGATACTGCATGGTCATATCTTCCAAATGGCCTTCAGTGACTCTCTTCAACATGGCTGATACCAGGAGTCACTCTCAGAGCACCACTTTCAAACAAACTGTCAATGTAATTATTCTCCTTCATTTCCTTTTTAGAACTAATGAGAAGGAACAATATGAATTAACTGGTAGTTTCTGCTACCAGCCCTCAATGAGTTAAGGTTCCCACCATATGTGTTTTCCACGTGATCATTAATCTAGGAAGGCAATGAAACTGGTTCAGAAAGTTTACACAATTTAGGAGCAAGTCAGTCCAAGTGTAATTGGCTGACCAGGAACTTGTTGGTTAATAAGCTCCTAAAAAGAGTCAATCATTTTGAGTAAATCCAGCTCAAGTCGATATCCAATCAAAATGAGTTTTGTGAGGACATAGCATTATAGGTTATAAAATGGAAGCTTGAAGAGAAGGGAGGAAAACTGGATATCTACACAATTTTGTTACAGTCAGCAAAAAAAGGATAGTTTTGCCAAATTTCATTAATATCTGCAGCACGCACGTACAATACAGACTGAAATTTACTTTTGTTTCTGTTAATTCTCATAGAGTTTTTCTGGTAATTGTATACTTTGATTTGAGCAGAGAGTTCACGAATGAGTTGAAGCATTGTCAGTGTGGTCCTTGATGTTCATGCATCAGATCCTTTCCAGTCTAGAGTGGGGACATCTTAGTGCCAGCAAGTTTGATTAATACAGTATATGTAAGCTGCAAATGCCAACTGGAATTGACAAAATTTAAACATTTTTGTAAAGGTTGAGGCCAGGTTCAAAAAGTTGACAATGCAGAAAAGGCATTAACTATATGAAACAAGATGAGTGCAGACAGAGAAAGTGAGGACTGCAGATGCTGGAGATCAGAGTCAAGTGGTGCTGGAAAAGTACAGCAGGGTCAGGTAGCATCTGAGGAGCAGGGGAATTGACATTTTGGGCATAATCCCTTTATCAGGAATGAAGCACGATAATTGCAGGCATATTTTATGACCAGTTCCTGAGTGAAGCTCCCAATTTATTCCAGTTCCAGATGGGACGTCCCAAATCACAAAGCTCCCTGATGAAAAGGGATGAACTGGTTCTCCTACTTTATTCAAGATGAGAGTGGTGCTGGAAAAGCACAGCAGGTCAGACAGCATCCAAGGAGCAGGAAAATAGATGTTTCAGGCAAAAGCCCTTCAACCCACCCTCTCAATTAACCACAACAAGGTTAATTTAAAAGGGATCCTTTTACTTGCAGACATCTTTCCCCCAGAACAAATGAATTTATGCTGACTTAACAAAAGAGTATATTAGTTTTTAGCCATGAGAAGAAATGATAATGCAACACACATGCATAGATTATAGGTGAGTACAAAAAACTTAAAACAAAACTGGTCAGTCCCTGAGTCATTTGTGAAGAGTAGATAACAGAACATTGTGTTCTTTACATTTAATGATCCCACTAGCATTGACAATGGTGGTTGAATAGCCAATATCGAGATTCTTGGTTTTAGAGGTTGATTGGAATTTCTAGTACTGATTTCTTTTGACAGTGTCTAGCTGGCAACACTTCAAATGAGGTAGACATTTTCCTCCTTTACCTGCAGTGTAGAGGTGTCTAATGGCTGTCCTCAAGCTGTGGCTTCCATAGCATACTTATCAGTCCACACACCTTAGGCTATGAACACACACAGAACAGTGTTTGCAGTTAGATTTTAATCCAACATTGTTCAACTATTCTTCGACCAATCCTCTGAAGTGCCACTTGTAGCTTCTACTTCTTCCTTCTATGCTCTCTGCTCTATTGTCAAACAGTTCCTTAGCTATGTTTTCCCTGTCTCTTCCACTACCCTTTATTATTATATGCACGCCTTGCCTTTCCTCTCATTGCTCAGTCTATTTGCCTACTCTATCATTGCTGTCCATTTTTCACTCTTTCCCATTAGTTCACAACTTTTTTTATTATTTGTGAATGGAATATGGGTGTCACCACCTAGACCAGCAGTTATTGACTAATCCTAATTGCCCAACAGGCAGTTAAGAGTTAACCACATTGCCGTGGGCCTGGAGTCAGATATAGACCAGATAAGTATAAGGACAGCAGATTTTCTTTCCTAAAATGTACGAGTGAACCGTGTGAGTTTTATGACAATCAACATAAAATCTGTTCCTTTCCAAGTCTGGCTGGTGATGGATATGATGATGGCTGCTGTTCTCAATTAGCATCAGCACACAGAGGGAGCAGCACTGAGGGGAGAAGAGGAGTTCAGGTCCCAAGATCTAATGTCAACATCAAATGTTGATGGTTGGCATTTATAAAACATCAAAGAGATTTTGATACATTTTTCATTGGGCCAACACTTTCTGCATCCACTACAGTTGCAAAGAAAAGTTGAGCCCTAAAAAATGAATGATTTTTATTGTCATGCATTTGGGAACATACAGTGAAAAATGTTTTGTCACTATAATCTGGTACTATTTTGGATTACAAAATGAATTTTTAAAAATTACTTAAATAGAGCTTTGACTTCTATTCAATTTACAGAAAAATATAAAGGCATAAAAATTAAAGCTAATGTTTAATTTTACAGTCGTTCTTATCAAGCAGGGGTCCGGGTTTTCTTGAGGTTTCTGAGGTTCTGTAAGGTACTCTGGTCTCAGGACTGCAATAAGGCCTTGTTCCGGGTCCAGCCGATGACCCAGGTGTCCCCGGTTCTGCTGATGCTGCTTCCACGACATCATTAGGAGCCCCACTCTGGACTCACCACGCAGCCAAAGCTACAGCCATCCTGTCAGTGACATCATGAGGAGTTCCACTCTGGGCCCACCATGCAGCCACTGCTGCAGCCCATTCTGGTCCCACCACACAACCATCAGCCACTGTGCAGTCGCTGCCTTGCCACCTTCACCATGAGTACCACTCCAGCATCTTTAGCGATGACAGCTCCTCCACCGCCGACAAGAAGTTGATGAAGAAAAAGAAAGAAGATGAAAAGGGAAGAGAAAAAAGGATGCGGCTGACATGGAGCAGACAGGGTCAGGAAACCTAAGCTCTACCTACCTTGCCAGCCAATATATTTGTTTTTCTTAGTCAGCTTTCTGTACGAACAGAGAATGATCCATGTGTGATAAATCCCCTCAGGTCTCAGCTTCAAGTAGTTGCACTTTATAATGTATATTGCATGTGTGTCTCTGGTGGCTAGGCCAGTTCTCTCTGACTCTTCACCTGCAGGCAGCGCAATGCAAACATTTCACCCCATGGACATGACCCTTTGACTCATGAAATCAAGCAGAAGAGTGAGATTATCAAATAAACTTTGCCTGAGCTGTTCGGCTCCCTTGATGAAAGTTGCCTTAATGCCGAATAACTCAGCAGCTTTTCCTTTTCCTCAAACCACAACTCAACATTAAAAATAGAAATAGACTTAATAGGTGGTTGGTGTGGGAGGAACAGAGATGTTCACAGATATTGGGGAATGAGTTTCATAAATTATAAAGTAGAGGATGTTATAGCTTTTAGTCTGTACCAGCCACATAGGTGGATACCATAGAGCTTCAGTGAACGCATATAAAATTTGAATAATTTTCCATTAACTTGCATGTCTCAAGTTGCCAATGTTAACAGACCTTGATCTAATTTAGGACCTATCCAACAGTGAAAAAGCATATCTAAAGATAAACCTTTTGAAATCTCCAACCTCACAAAATTTGAACAGTAAAATGCAGCAAATAAATAAGTAAGTCCCTGAACCTCACAGATCAGACGAGCAGGAATCAAGGACTCTCAGCCTTTCGGATGCGCATTTCTGTCATGAGCTAACTGGGCCAAGGTTAACATACTTGCGGAACGTTTCAGAGAACACCTCTGGGACACCCACACCAACCAACCCAACCACCCTGTGGCTGAACACTTTAACTCCCCCTCCCACTCCGCCAAGGACATGCAGGTCCTTGGCCTCCTCCATCGCCAGACCATGGCAACACAACACCTGGAGGAAGAGCGCCTCATCTTCCGCCTAGGAACCCTCCAACCACAAAGGATGAATGCAGATTTCTCCAGCTTCCTCATTTCCCCTTCCCCCACCTTATCTCAATCCCAACCCAACGGACTCAGCACCGCCTTCTTGACCTGCCTCTTGCTCCTTGGATGCTGCCTGACCTGATGCGCTTTTTCAGCAACACATTTTCAGCTCTGATCTCCAGCATCTGCAGTCCTCACTTTCTCCCAGGTTAACATAGGAATCAATTTGCTCAATTTCTACAGATTATACCATATCAAGGCCACCTTATTAAATTTTTGAAGTATCCCTCAAAGATAATCGAGTAAAATTACACATGTCCAGCATTCAACATTCACCCATTGCTCCCAACTGACAGCATTCTGTCCCACTCTCAAACTCCCCTTCAAGAGATGAAATACATGCCATCTGTCCAGTGGTTAGGAGCCCAGTACTTTTCCAGTAGAGCCACAGGCTAATGACGTTGGAGGTGGCCATATCTGTGACCTTTGGATGACTACCTAAGACTCAAATGGGATTCATTATACAACCAGTGATTGCTGGCACTGTAAAGGTTAAGGCATACATGATCATTCAAACCAACATTTTTGTAACTTTTCATGAGGAGATGGATTATCCTTTTTATGCATTCTAACTGTCTGGTCAGCAGGCACTAATTCCTAATAGGCTGTATTATTCTGACAATGCTTTTTGAAGGAAACTATAGAAAAATTAAGGAAATACTAACTAGAATCTAACTCTTGATTCTTTTAAGTGTACTTTTACTGTAAAATTTCATTGGTGATGAGTTAAGATAAGAACATTTGTTAAAGTTAGGACAGAGAGTAAAACATACATTTAAATTGATGAGAAGTAATTTGATGTGCTCACAAATTTTATGCACTCTATATTTCCAATGTTATAACACTTTCTTTGCAACTGTGTGCAGCCTGACTTTCTGAAATGCAGTCAAGTGTGTGGTGCTGGAAAAGCACAGCAGGTCAAGCAGCATCCGAGGAGCAGGAAAATCGATGCTTCAGGCAAATGCCCTTCATCAGGAATTCCTGCTCCTCGGATGCTGCCTGACCTGCTGTGCTTTACCAGCACCACACTCTTGATTCTAATCTCCAGCATATGCAGTCCTCACTTTCACCTTTCTGAAATGCAAACTGAAGGTTGTTCTCTTCTCCCTCAATGCATCGGTGGAAGACCTTTCAAGCTGCACTCTAGAACCAACAAGTTCCTTCTCAAATAACATTCTTCTGATATATCTCCATTTTACTTTATTCGTAAAGCCTCATTAAAATTTGTTTCTTCTTATGGCTGCTTTAGTTAAATCACTCCTTATTCAGTAAACCAAAAACATGTGGGACACAATGTGCTATAGAAATGTCAGTTGTTGGTCTTTCCCTTGAGAAAAGCTACTTCGGAGAATCTAACAACAGAAGGCTGTTAAGTGGAGGTGATGGCTTAGTGGTATTGTCATTGAACTGTCAATCCAAGGGCCCAGGTAATGCTCTGGGAGCCCGGGTTTGAGTCCTGCCATGGTAAATGGGTGAAATTTGAATTCAATAAAAATCCAGAATTAAGAATCTAATGATGACTACAAATTCATGTTAAGGAAAATCCCATGTGGTTCACGAATGTCCTTTAGGGAAGGAAATTGCCATCTTTACTTGGTCTGGCCTACATATGACTCTGGACCGCCCAGGTTATGTGGTTGACTCTTAACAGCTCTCTGCGCAATTAAGGTTGGTCAATAAATACTAGCCTAGCGATCCAGCGTTGCCCTCATCCTGTGAGTGAATAAAAGACAGATGTTTCCTTTCAATCTAATGTGCCTATGCCCATTTTAAAGAGCCTTTCTATCTCAGCTATCAGTTCACTTGTTGAATCAGTTCTCTCACTGTAAACATTGACAGTGTCTTAGGAAAAAATTAGAACTATTCAGTGATAGTTAGTGTGTTGCTTGGCAAATTAACAAAGTGAAAATAGAATTGAATTGCATTTTTCAAAACTATAAGTGGAGATTCCTGTACACATCCAGTTCACTCGTCTCCTCATATTCTGATGTTTCAAACCCTGAAGAGAACTTCCTTTCTCCCTGTCAGGGCATTTTATCCATTGTAATATGCTAAATAAAAATACACACATTATGATATGAATCACAGTCTCACAGCATATTTGGGAGCTGCATTCTTCAGCTAAGGCTTTCTCAGAAACCGAGTTTGGTTACTAAAACTCAGAACTGGATAAAGCCACGCAAGGGACCTGAGAAGAGTCATCTTAATTTGAATTAGACAAATTGGGCGGAGAAGGTGGGTGGTGGGATTTCCGGGAGGAGCCAATGAAAGGCCAGGAAGTGGAGAGCCAACCCGTTAACCTGGGCAGACAGGCAGCATCAGGAGGTGCAGAAGTTGAAATTACAGGGTCCTGAAGAAGGGTTATACCCAAAGCATCGACTTCTGCACCTCTTGATGCTGCCTGACTTGCTGTGCTCTTCCAGCCTCCTGCCTGTCTACTATGGATTCCAGCATATGCAATTTTTTTTGTCATTAACCTGGGCAAGCAGTTCACATGGATGCATCATGTTAAAAGGAATTTCTGGAGATCCAAGATGGCGGCAGACTGAGAGGTCTGCTGTGCGGGCTCTGTGCCACACCCTGGGCAAGGTGGACATTTACGCCCCTCTCCCCCTCGCTAACCCCCCCAGGAGAAAATTGATAATGTAGAGTTGTTGAATATCTATAGCTCCTAAAACTGTGATTTGAAAGCTCTAAGATCAGAATGAAGTCAAGTAAAGGAAAAGGGGTGAAAGGAGTACAGTAGGCAGAGCACTCCCATACCCACAGTCATTGCTTAAACACCCATTGCAGCCCCTTTGGATTCAACGAGCAGCAGCGTTTACTCTCGGAGTTTGCTAAACTTGGAGAAAAATTTGAGGCAGCACTGGTGCCGATTTCTGCCAGGCTGAAGAGGCATGAGCAGGAGATCCAAACACTGGACTGACGAAAGGAACGGTCGAGCAGAGGACCGCAGCATCGGATATCGCGGCGGAGGACTTGGGAGGACAGATCCGAACACCGGAAGGCCAGGTTTGGGTCCTTCAAAGACAAGTGGACGACCTTGAAAATAAAAGCAGAAGAAAATCTTTAAGGCTTATGGGTCTCCCCCTCGAGGAAGGCGAGGATCTTGTTGGATTCGTGGAGAAGTGGGTCCTGAAGTTCCTGGGGCCGGGTGAGTGTAAAGTGGACCCACCGGATCACAATGCTCAGGTCCGGGCCGGACCCACACCCCCACCCATCCTAGTACAACTCCAGCACTATAAAGAAAAACAGTTAATGATTGAAACAGCAAGGAGACTGGGAAGACATCCACAGGCTTTAATATACATAGACTCAAGAATAATGTTCTTTCAAGACTTCTTTGGAGCCACAATTAAGCAGAGAAAGGCATTTGATGAAGTCAAGAGGAAAGTAAGGGACCTAAACATTCAATATTCCTTGAGGTACCCAGCGGTGTTGCATTTCACTTACAGAGGGACAATCTATAATTTCAATTCGGCAGAAAAGGCAAAAGACTTTGTGAACTCTTTGAAGTAAAGGACTCGGGTCAGGGTGATTGTGGGGGTGGGGGCTTTGCGGGGAGGGGGAATGGACACCATTATAGACAATGGTATAGTTCTTCTTTACTTTCTCTGCCCCTATTTTTTTCTCTCCTTTTTTGTTCTCCACTGGTTTTATAAATTCTGTATTGCCTTGGTGTAAAATCTGATTTATTTTACATTTCGATCGATTGGTTATTATCTGGGTTTTTTTTGTGCTGTTCTTTTCTGGATTGGGGGTGGCTATATCTGTGATTAAGATGTATGGAGAAGAGGTCTGGAGGGTGGAGGATGGGCATCCATTGAATGTAAATAACATGTTTCTTTGTCTGTGAATGAATTGGTCATCCTAAAAACCCCCAGGTCTTATGGGATGGCGCAGGCTGGTGATGGAGATCTCCTGCAAGACTACCTCACAAATATGGTGCACCATAAAACGGCAGCCCTTTCTAAATAACATAGACACAGACTTATCGGTAATATTAACCAGGGCCGTGGTATAGCCGTGAGAGACGGATTTGGCAGCCCATGGGGCCCTGGGAAGGAGAAGCTGGGAAAATACGGGTACAATGACTGGTGCTCCCAAGGATGGGAGCTTCAACGGAGCTGTGGTGAGTGAAATAGAATAAAGTAATGTGATGTAATGTAATGTAGTTTAATTCAACTTGAATTCAACTTAATTTAACTTTTATTTAACTTGATTTTGGTTTAGTTCAAGTAGATATGTTTGTTCTGTTGGAATAGTAGGTAATTTATTGTTAATAGTATTGTGATACGACACTATTGTACTACCTCTATCCTTTTGTATTCTGGTATTTTTTTAATATATATAGTTGTTTTAGTAAAAGATTTGAAAAAAGTTTCTCATAAAAATAATTTTAAAAAAAGGAAATTCTGTATTGTGCAGTCAGCTTGGAAACACACACACACGATTGAAGAGGCTCCATACCAATGGAAGGCACTCTCCACAATTCACCTAGTCCTCCCCATAGTACTCCCCATAGCCCTGTCCCACAGGCAGTCAGAGAAAGATACCCAGTAAACAGGAAGAGGGGGTTAGCAACAATACTGAGGAAAGTGTAGCAGACAACATGATAAGCAAAGGATCATTAATCAGTCAATGATATAACCAATGATGTAAGCATGTCATGAGCAGGATAGAAGGGCATATCGGACTAATTTTACCAGAAATCAGCAATGTGGCAATTTTGTTGCATTTAATGGGATATTTCTCTCTGTGAGGCCCTACGAGATTTCTTGCACTATTTCCAAAACTTATCTTAATTCATTTGGGATCATATCACGATGGAGTACTGCTGATCATATCCTCCCTCTCGGCACAATCGTTATTACCTGCCATTGCAGGAGAACTCCTGGGATTCCTGCCACCAACACCATCTTGAAAGCCCAGTTCTTCACCCAGTCAAGTCAGGAATGCTCTTCACATGTCATTGTAAAACAAAATACTTCTTAGGGCACATAGATGGCAAGGCTGGTACTTCATTTCACATAAAAATACATGTTTGTTTATCTATTGCTATTTAAGAATCAATCTACATAGATTACCAGTCCTAACCTCATGCCATCTTTGAACCCTGTCTAAGCAAGTGCTACACTTTCCCAATACCTAGTACAGCCCAATCTTCTCATTGTGTGTCTGTCACATCCTGGAAAGCCTTCAAACAGTTGATAACATGTCACTCAGCAACAGTGAAAGCAAACAATAAACAAACAGAAGCTGCATTTCCTCTGGGAACAGACACAGACTGCTTGACTTTCAAGCAGCCACAAATTTACAGTCAATGAGTGTTCACCACAGCAAGCTCATATCTATGGAACTGGGCATCAGTTAAATTCTGTCTGACTTGTTGCATTCAAAGCTGTAGCACTGCATCATGCAAAAGATAAAATTCCTCCTGCTCAATACTGTCACTCTCCCAGCTCTCCAGAGTCTATCACTTCCCCTCCTTGCCTGCTGTAGTTGTGTAAAGCACAGCATGCAGAGATTATACAGCACACTCTGTCTAGGGAGCTAGGAAAGCCCCCCACAGATCGATCCAACCATTAAAACCTCATTTTCAGCAAAGGTATTGTTTGCTTCACCATGGCCCTGGTCAAAGAATGGGCTGTATTAAGGGATCAGAGTCAACAGTCATGATTGAAGAAGCTAGTCCTTGTCCCCCAGGAACCATCTTTGTATTATCTGGCACTTGAAACAAAGTATGAGAGCTTTCAAGATCATGGTCATCGTAGCAACTCCCAGGGTGTCTGATGCCAATTTCTGAGATGTGATGTCGATGATCTTGGATGACTTGACCATTGATGGAATAGAACCCTTTTGTATTAATGAAGTCAGCTGTATTATAGTATGATGCTGTCAATATAATGTATGCACAGTCTATAGTGCCCTGCACCTGGGAGAAGCTAGTTGTTAGCAAAGCTTACTGCCTGAGCAACAGCCCTACTGACAGCATTAAAGGGAGCAAGCTGAAATGGTGTGATCTTGTGCAAAATATATCAGTAACAGCCCTGATACATTTGTTGAGAAGTTGAGGAGTGAGAGATCCCATACAAGTGGGATCCTCGGAGCTGCCAACTGCATAAAATGTTAGCGTAGTTAAGGATGACCAGGATAGGGTGGCCACCCACACCTTCAGGGCACATATCCTGCTCCAGCAGCTGGTATAGTTCAGTGACAGTGTCCCAGGGCATTCACAATCTGCTGCAATACTGCACCCTGTCCACCTGGAGGAAATGGTATCAATAAGGAAAGACTTTGGGCTTCCTGTTCCTCATGCACATTCTGAGGGGGTCTTTGACCTCTTCATGAGGACGCTGTGCACAGCTGCTGGAAGTTGCTGCTGGTCACAACACACTTGTTGTTCTTCACTTCTCTGCACCTTTGTACACAAGTGCATAAGTGACAATAATCATTTCTGGGTCTGGATCTATTTGGTCATGATTCTAATTAACCTGGGAGAAATATGAAAAACAGAACAGATCCTTAAAACTGTGAGCGTCTGCATTTATATCATACACAAATGTCAGGGGGCTGGGAGCTTGGAATGTATGTACATGGAACTCTGGCATAGTGACATTATAGGCGAAAGTGAGGACTGCTGATGCTGAAGATTAAGTCGAGAGTATGGTGCTGGAAAAGCATAGCAGGTCAGACAGCTTTGGAGGAGCAGGAAAATCGACGTTTCGGGCAAAAGCCCTTCACCGAGAATGAGGCTTGGAGCCTCAGGGTTGGAGAGATAAATGGGAGGGCGGTGAGGCTAGGGGGAAGGTAGCTGAGATCGCAATAGATGGATGGAGGTGGGGGTAAAGGTGATAGGTCAGAGGGGAAGGTGGAGTGATTAGGTGGGAAGGAAGCTGGATGGTTGGATCAGGTATTGAGGATGGTGCTAAGCTAGAAGGTTGGAACTGAGGTAAGGTGGAGGGAGAGGAAATGAGGAAACTGGTGAAACCACATTAATGCCATGGGCTTGGAGGGTCCCAAGGCAGAAGATGAAGCGTTCTTCCTCCAGGAGTCAGGTGGTTAGGCAGTGGCAATGGAGGAGGCCCAGGACCTGCATGTCCTTGGCAGAGTGGGAGAAGGAATTGATGTATTTTGCTATGAGGCATTGGGGTTGGTTTGTGCAGGTGTCCCGGAGATGTTCTCTGAAGCGCTCTCCGAGGAGGCATGCTGTCTCCCCAATGTAGAGGAGACCGCGTTGAGAGCAACAGATACAGTAAATGACATGTGTGGAAGTGCAGGTGAAACTTTGATGGATGTGAAAAGCTCCTTTGGGGCCTTGGACAGAGGTGAGGGGGGAGGTGTGGCCTCAGGTTTTAAAATTCCTGTGTTGGCAGGGGAAGGTGCCGGGAGGGAAGGGTGGGTTATTGGGGGAGCTTGGACCTGATGAGGTAGTCGCAGAGGGAATGGTCTTTACGGAAAGTGGATAGGGGTGGAGAGGGAAATATATCTGAGGTGGTGGGGTCCATTTGTAGGTGGCGGAAATGGGGGAGTATGATGCAACGTATGTTGAGATTGGTGGGATGGAAGGGGAAATTGTTGAGGGTGAGGACCAGTTCAGCAAAACAAATGAGAGTGTCAGAGGAAGGGTACTGGTGGGGAGAGGAAGAAACGGAGGGCTTGGAGGCCCTGGTCATGGCGGATGGATGTCCATGGTCAAGATGAAACATAAGTTCAGTACAAATAAACTGGGAGATTGTAAGTGCTGCAGGATTACTGATATATTGTTGTCTCAACCACAAATCACCCAAGAAAGGTAGCATTGAATATAAGGCACACATTGTTGAAGGAATACAGCTCAACATGTAATTACAGCTCAAGAGTGGTGTAGTTACCCTGGATGACCTCTCCTCACACAGTAATCCATCGCCTCTGATGCACTAATAACTCTGATCCCTATATGCCGAGTTTCCCACCTTCAAAAATATAACCCCTCTGCCTCCTAGCATGCTGCTTCCAATCCCCAGAACTGACTCCCTCCACTTTCCTACCACAGCGATAGCCCCTGCTATCTTCCCTTAATTTCTGTTGAGTTGACTCTCAGGACTGTCCATGCTCCATGTTCCTGACCAACTTGGATGGACAGCCCAAGATTGATCTGCATGGACCATCCCAACTGACTTAGCTTGACTCCCTGGACTGTTTTCATTGGACCTGCAGTCCTCTGTGATTAAGAATTCCACACATTCACCATCCTCTGGGAAAAGAACATCTTCCTCATCTCTTTCTTAAATGAATGCTGTCTTACTCTGACATTGTATGCTCTGAATCTAGACTCTCCCATAATGGAAAACAATTCCTCAGGATCTACTCTGTCAAGTACCCTAATGATGTTAACTGTTTCATTATAGTCCCCTCTCATTCTTCCAAAGCTCGAATTAGTGCAGAGGGCTTTTGCCCTCTGTAGACTCCTTGTGTTATTCTCAACAATTACCTGCCCATTTTTTGTGTCATCTGCAAGATTGGCAATAATACAAACACTTCCATCAATTGAATCATTAATGTAAATAATTGTGGCCCGAGCACTGATCCATGTGAAACTCCACTAGTTACAGGTTGCTATCTGGAAGTGCACCCCCTTAACACAAGTCTCTGTCTGTGTTAGCAATCCTTGATCCATACTAATATACTACCCCAACACTATGGGCTCTTATTTTATTAAGTGTCCATACATGTGGTACTTTCTCAAACTCATTATACTCATCTCTTTTTATATAATCCTGCTTGTTACCTCCTGGAAGAATTCAAATAAATTCATCAAGCATGTCCTTTCCCTTTGTGAAGCCATGTTGACTGTTTGATTGTATTACGTATTTCTAAATGCTCTGATACTACATTCTTTATAATAGACTCCAATATTTTCTTAATGACAGATGTGAAGCTAACTGACTTTTAGTTAATTAATATGGTCAGCTCGACAAGTGAAGACAAAATGCAGACTGGGTGATCATTTTGCAAAACACCTACATTCTGTCTGCAAATATGATCCTGAGTTCCCTGTTGTCAGCCACTTGAACACACTGCCATGTTCCCTGGACAACATCTCTGTCTCAGGCTTGCTGCAATCTTCCAGCAAAGCTCAACACAAGCTGGAAGAACAGCACCTCATTTTCTGCTTGGGGACTCTGCTGCCTTCTGGACTCAGTATTGAGTTCACATGATCTTTGGGGTCTGAGCACCTTCTTCCACATCTTTTCCCCAATCCCTATAATGCTATAACATGTGTTTCGTCAATGTAAATTCACTGCAACACAATTGACAAATTGGGCACATTGTTTGTAAAGCACGATGTTTTAAAACGCGTGTTGGTTGTAACGCGATTACATCGCCAACACTTTAAATGTTATTTCTAAAGAGCAATTTTTCTATAATGTGGGGTTACGGACCGAAGGGTCTGTTTCCATGCTGTACATCTCTATGATTCTATGACTGTATGACACAAGAATGCAACCATTGCATTATAGAAGAACTACCCGTGCTGCATTCAGTTCTGGTCTCCCTGCTATAACAAAGATGTTGTGAAATTTGGACGGGTTCAGAAAAGATTTAAAAGGATGTTGCCAGGGTTTGAGTGTTATGGGGAGAGGCTGAATAGACTGAAGTTATTTTCCCTGGAGTGTCAGAGACTGAAGGGTGACCTTATAGAGTTTAATGAAATCAAGAGGGACATGGATAGGATAATAGACAAGGTCTTTTTCTCAGGGTAACAGAGTCTAAACTTGGAGGGTATAGCTTTATGGTGAGAAAGGAAAGATTTAAAAGGGACCTAAGGGGCAACGTTTTCACACAGTGGGTGGTCCGTGTATGGAATGAGCTGCCGGAGGCACCTGGATGGCTATATGAATAGGAAGGGTTTATAAGGATATGGACCAAATGCTGGCAAAGGGTCTTGATTAATTTAGGATATCTGGTCGGCATGGACGAGTTGGATCAAAGAGTCTGTTCTGGGCTGTATGACTCTATAGTTCTTGGACAAATGCAGGGACGGAGCTCCCTTGAACACAACCACCTGGGTCATCATAGCTGCCTTGCCTGCAGTCACACCCGCCTGTCTCTAATCACAGGTCAAATGTAAATGATCTGATGTGAGGTATGTGAATAAATAATGGGTGTGGCCAATATTCCATGATTGGTGATGTTTATTTTGCTTACATTTTCCCCAGCACCCATGTTGTGTGTGCAGGTGTGAGACACAGTCAAAGACACAAAGTGCACAAATCTTTATTCAATTTCCACCAGGAAGAAAGGAAACACCCAAGTGGCCAGTGACAAGCAGTACCCTTCTCAGAGGGCAATGCCGCATGATCAAACAGTGAAGGGGAGGACAGGGATTAAATCAAAATAAGAGTTGCAGGGGGAAATAATACACTCCACTCCCTGTGATGCCCACCTCTCCCTGAACAGCTCAATGGTGTCGGTGGACACCGCATGCTCCTTCTCCAAGGACACCCGGGCTCTGACATAACCGCGGAAGAGGGGCAGCCAGTCGGCCCTAACGACCCCCTCCACGGCCTGCTGCCTGGACCTATTTATGGCCAGTTTGGCCATGCCCAGGAGCAGACCCACTAGGAGGTCCTCAGACCTGCCCTTCCATGATTTGTGATTTTTTTTTCTTCTTTTTTTTGACACAGTGAGAGACACAAGGTGCACGAATCTTTATTCAATTTTCCACCACCAGGAAGATAGGAAAACACCCGAGTGGCCAGTGACAAGCACTGCCCTTCACATCAAAGGGCAATGCTGTGTGATCAAAACAGTGAAGGGGAGGGTAGGGACTAAATCAAAATAGAGTTGGAGGGAGAAATAATGCACTCCACTCCTTGCAGCGCCCACCTCTCCCTGAACAACTCCAGGGTGTTGGTGGACACCGCGTGCTCCTTCTCCAAGGACACCCGGGCTCTAACGTAACCGCGGAAGAGGGGCAGGCAGTTGGCCCTAATGACCCCCTCCACGGCCTGCTGCCTGGACCTACTTATGGCCAGTTTGGCCAGGCCCAGGAGCAGACCCTCTAGGAGGTCCTCAGACCTGCCCTTCCATGATTTGTGATATTTGTAGAGGCATTTAAAATGATTGGAAGCTCCTTCATTGGTTGAAGAATCAGTTTGACTGCTAACACCAAATCTCACCCCCACCATGTCCTACATCTGCCCTCGTTCACATCTAATGGCTTTCTCAAGTTGCTCAAGCTCTCCTTGTCAATGTCCAGCTGCTCTGCGTGGCTACATCCTAACTCAGTGTCAGTTCCCTCTTCAATGGAGGAGTCAAAGTTTGGATGTATTGATGCCATAGCCAAATGAAGCCTTAATGGGTATGGGCCTCTAACCTTGTCCTGCATGCTAGTTGCTGAGGATCTTTCTAATAGTGGCACACCACTTAAGCCGCCACCCTCTGCAGTGCCTCTAGACTTGTTAGTGCCTCTTCTTGAACACAGCCAGCAGTTTCCATTCTCCATACAACTGAACTGGTCCTCATAGCTTTTCTGAGATGTTGAGTCTCTGAGCCTTCTGCATCTCTTGCGCTATCCATTAATTTAGTAAAAGGTAGGAAAATAACTGATATACAGCCATTTAATTGTTTTAATTATCTATATGTCATTTATCTGCCTGCCACTGATCCATCTTGCCAGTTGTATCTGGTCAACTTAATTGATGGTGGAAAACGTTGGGAGCCATTTTGTCATGGAACCACATCATTTTACCAGCTCCTTGACTCCATGGAATGCTAATGTCTTGCTCGATGTGTGTAAGATCATTTTCATGTCCATTTTTCCTCTCATCTGAATTCAAAGATAGAAAGACATTGAAATAATTGCTGCTAAGCTCCATTAAACTGCCACATACTTTTTTATTATTATTTATCCATATGACAAAGATGTCACTGACTAGACCATCATTAATTACCGTTTGCCAATTGCACAGAAGACAGTGAAGAGTCAACCATTTTGCTGTAAATCTGGAGTCACATATAGACTAGACCAGTTAAGGATGACAGATTCCTTTCCCTAAAGGGCATTAGCAAATCCAATGGATTTTTACAACAATGACAGAGGTTATATGGTCACCATCAGGTTAGTTTTTATTCCAGATTTTGATTGAAATTAAATTTACCGTCTGCTATAGAACAGTTCAAACCAATGCATAGTTCTTCGAATTACCAGGACAAAGTGAGGACTGCAGATGTTGGAAATCAGAGTCGAGAGTGTGGTGCTGGAAAAGCACAACAGTATCCGAGGAGCAGGAGAATTGACGTTTCGGACATAAGCCCTTCATCCTGATGAAAAGTCTGTTGCCTGAAACGCTGATTCTCCTGCTCCTCGGATGCTGCCTGACCAGTTGTGCTTTTCCAGCACCACACTCTCGACTCTTCAAATTACCAGTCCAGTGACCTTACTATTTTGCTACCACTTTATCCTGCTCTCTTCTGCTGTTATGCTAGGACACAATTCTTACAACACTGGTCATTTTCACATCTGATCCAAAGGTCATTATCTGAACCAGACCATGAGTGTCAGCAAGGTACTCACCCACCAAGGTATTGCAGCTGACCCTTAACTGTATCCTTGCCATTGAGATCTAGCAGAGAGTAATAATAACAGAAAGTCAGGTAGTTTCTTTCTAATACCTTACTTCTGATGCATAAAATACTGGAATGATGTATATTCTAGGTTAGGCAATAATTCAGATGATAAAGTCAAGAGTGTGGTGATGGAAAAGCACAGCACGTCAATCAGCACCCGAGGAGCAGGAGGATTGACGTTTCGGGCAAAAGCCCTTCATCAGGAATGAAAAATCAATAATTCGGATGATAAATGTTTTCCTTTAAATATCAGATTGCTAGTTTTTTTTAATTATATGGACAATAATTTATTACTCTTGCATCCTCACAAAATTGACAGTGATGACCTTATCATGTGGATGTGGTGCATTGTTTGTTATACTGAACTCTTAGAGTGAATATGTTGTTTAAATGATTGTGATGCTTCACTGTACACTTCATCTTAGAAATTCTGCAGATAACTGACAATGCTATTGATGGCAGCATGGTAATTAGCACAAAAGGAAAAATAATGATTCAGAAGCTTTCAACACTGATTGCTGACTTGCTCAACCTCACCCAAATGTCTCAGACTTCCATACGACTGGGAACTGCACTTCATAACTACTTCCTGATTATAGGATTGACATACTTAAAAGTGATATTCTAGTGAGGAGCTTAAGATAATTCTTTGAGGAGGTTTGTCTTATTTAGTGATTGTCAGTCTAAACAGTCTCATCTCTCAATCAGAAGATTGTGGTTTCAAAGCGTAGCTAAAATATTAAGTCTTTTGCCTGCTGTCTATTGGATTGACAATGAATAATCATTGCTCCCATGCAAAATCTCCCCCCATCAATCCCCACCCCCACCCCCAACTCCCCATCTTGTAAACCTGTGTTCACAATGCTTACAGGACCAATATTAATTCTATCATTGCTCTGAGCTGCGAATATTTGTTAGACTCTCATTTGATCTAACTTGCAGAAACAGGTACCAAACACAGCCTGTCTGTAATGCTAGGCATGAGCTGAAGTTAGCAATAAAGAATCCATTCAATCAATTAACAGCTCAAAAGGCCTTGTTTATGCCACAGGGGTATCATAGGCATTCCTGTTCTCACTTCAAGTTAGTTCATCATCAAGTGCCAAAACCATAAAGTTTTTCTCTTTTAATTGCTGAGTCCAATTGTTGTACGAGGGTTGAAATCAGACAATTTAGCAACAATTCCTTGGTCAAGCAAGGGATCTTTGTTATGTAACTGTTGCAGTTCCATACTGGGCAGTGAAGTTACCAAGTCATAAAACACCTAATGTATTCTTATAGGTCATAGAGTCATAGAGAGGTACAGCATGGAAGCAAATCCTTTGGTCCAACTTGTCTGGTCTAACCAGACATCTCAATCAGACCTAGGCCCATTTGGTCAAAATCCCTATAAACCCTTCCCATTCATATACCCATCAAGATGCCTTTTAAATGTTGTAATTGTACCTGCTTCGACCACTTCCTCTGGCAGCTCATTCCTTCACACGCCATCCTCTGCATGAAAACGTTACTCCTTCATGGTTTTTGTGAATGGTGTGGTAGGTTCGAGGGCTGAATGGTCTATTTCTGGTCTTCTTTATCATGTTTGTATATAACCTGTTAAGCCAAAGCATTAACACTTTTGAATAACAAAAGTGGCAACTGAAGCAGCATCAATGGATTTCAGAGACAATGAGATTTATTTATAAACAGAGACCAGATCAAGGGATAGGATGAAAATGTCAATAAGTGTAACTGGTTAATGATAAAGTGCAAGACCTGCTGCAGCTTAATAACATCTTACTGTCACAAACCTTCCTTAGGTTCCTACGGTTGAAGTATCCCTTTAAGTGAGTTGCATAAAATGAGTGAGCACTGGTCTCTTGACCAGTCTTAAGTCTCAATAAACATGCAATGAATATTTAAAAAGAAAATACATAAATGAGAAATGGCTAGCACATAATTTATTGATGAGTGTAGCTCTCTCAGGATTGGCAAGGTAACAATTCCACCATATGCTCTTAGCCAGGTGCTTCAGTGGGTGTAGTTTTACTCTGGGTATCTGAACAGAATATGATTTGGAGGATTGTATGGCAGTACCTCTAATAACATGAGAATGAATGTATGTCATCAATCTACATCTGTCTCTCGTACATGGTACGATAACTATGTCCTCCCTGCAATAAATATTTGGTCAGTAGTGTAGTCCTGCTACTTTTAAATTCATACCATACACTATTTGTATCTGTTGAAGGGGATTGTCTATCACACATTTATTTACGATGGAACAAAACAAAATCAGAAATGGCTGGAGAAACTCACTAAGTCTGGCAGCATCTACGGAGAGAAAGCCGAGTTAACATTACAGATCCAGTGACCCATCTTCATAACTGATTGTAGCTAGGAAAATCTAGTTTGACTCACCTCGACTCATCTTTTGGCCAGAGTTCCACCCCACCAACCTCCACATACAACACATCATTCTCCACCACTTCTGCCACCTCCAAACGGACCCCACCACTAGAGATATATTTCCCTCTCGACCCCTGTCAGCATTCCAAAAAGACCATTCCCTCAGCGACTCCCTCGTCAGGTCCACATCTCCCACCAGCCCACACTCCACCACTGGCACCTTTCCCTGCCACCTCAGGAAGTGCAGAACCTGCACCCACACCATTCCCCTCACCTCCGTCCAATGCCCCAAGGGATCCTTCCACATCCATCAGAAATTAACTTGCACCTCTACCAAAGTCATCTACTGCATTTGTTGCACCCAATGTGATCTCCTCTACATTGGGGAGACTGGATATCTTCTTGTGGATTGTTTCAGAGAACATCTCTGGGACACCCACACCCACCAAACCCACTGCCCCATGGCTGAACACTTCAACTCCCCCCTCCCACTCCATCAAGGACATGCAGGTTCTGGGCCTCCACCACCGCCAAACTGTTACCATCTGACGCCTGGAGGAGGAACACCTCATATTCTGCCTTGGGACCCTAAAACCATGCGGAATAAATGTGGATTTCATCAGCTTTCTCATTACCCCTCCTCCCCAAAATTATCACAGTCCCAAGTCTCTAACTTCGGCACTGTCCTCTGGACCTGCCCATCATTCCCCCTGACCTATCACTTTCTCCCTCACTTCATCCACCTAGCACTTTCCCAGCTACCTCCCCCACCATTTATCTCTTAGCCCCCTTCCCAACCTCCCCCTCGTTCCTGATGAAGGGCTTATTCCTGAAATTCTCGGTCCTCAGATGCTGCCTGACCCACTATGCTTTTCCAGCATCACACACTCGACTCATCTTTCGGGCAAGATGGCAGTAGAGTAGGATGATTCACTCACAACTCCTCTGCTCTGCCTATTCGTTTTCTTTCTTATTTTTTGTCTTTTTTTTAGCAGTGCTGGAACAACACGAGAGGAAGTGAGTCCCAGTGCAGCACGGGTTGGGTGGGGGGGGATACAAGTCCCGGTGCAGTGCAAAGGGAAGTGATTCCTGATGAAGAGTGAGGAGAAACATGTCCCAGTGCAGTGCAAGTGGAAATGAGTCCCACTGTGAAGCTACAGGAAGTGAGTTGCCATGCAACGCGAGGAGAAATGAGTCCTGGTGTAGCGCGAGGGGAAATGAGTCCTGGTACAGCACGAGGGGAAAGGAATCCCAGTGCAACTTGAGGGGAAAGGAGTCATGGTGCAGCGTGAGGGGAAATGAGTCCTGGTGTAGCATGAGGGGAAGGGAATCCCAGTGCAGCGTGAGGGGAAATGAGTCCTGGTGCAGCGCGAGGGGAAATTAGTCCTGGTACAGCACGAGGGGAAATGAGTCCTGGTACAACACGAGGGGAAAGGAATCCCAGTGCAACTTGAGGGGAAATGAGTCCTGGTGCAGCGCTGCTTTTCTTTGTGCAGCTGAGTGTCGGTGTGGAGCATCTGGAGGCTTGGAGTGGAGTGGAACAGTTGTTGAACTTAGGCCTGATGCACAGTCAGACCATGTGCTGAGTTGCTGCTATTTAAAATACTTTACCAGACCGTAATGTTAATTTTTTAACTATGTTATAACCACCTAACTTCTAACTTATTTTTTAGACACTGTAAGTAATGCTACTACTTTTTCTTTCATTCCTTTGTATCCAAGATTTGTACCTAGGTACTTGTACCTAAGATGGCACCATTAGAGGCAGCCATTGTACAAACTTTTCATTGTACTCCTGTACTTCTGTACCGAAGTATACGTGGCAACAAAGGATATTCTTTTCGATATTCTATTCTAGGAAAAGGTTGGTATATATACTGAAGATAGGGTGGGGCAAGACGGGAGGAATGCATGATAGGTGGAAATGGAGGCCAGAGAAAGAGAATAGCAGCTGGGCTGACAAAGGAATGAGTAAAGGGTAGCCTGGGAGAATGAATAGCTGTTAATGGGGACTATTTGTGGCTAACAATGGGTTGTTTGTAGTAGCAGCTCGTGTGATGACATGGAAGAAGGTGCTAAGGCCCTAAAATTATTGAAGTTAATATTGAGTCTGGACCTCATTTTGTCACCCCATTGTGGAGGGGACCACACAGGAGCAGTGAGTACAGCAGATTAGATTGAGTGAAGTGCAGGTAAAAGGCTGCTGACTGCAGCTCACTCATATCTGGTAACCCATTACACTAACTTCTAACTCGACACTAGCTTTCTCAACAGCTCCAGCAGTAATTATGGAGACCAATAGAGTTAACATTTCAAGTCTGAAATAACTCTTCAGAAGAGTCATATTGAACTCAAAATATTAACATTGTTTCTTTCTCCACAGATGCTGCCAGACCTGCTGAGTTTCTCAAGAATTTTTTTGTTTTTATTTCAGGTCTCCAATATCTGAAGCCCTTCTATCTTATAATGCCAGCTTCCAATGTATGTATGTGCTAATATTTGAGGTAAAGACTGGGATGGTGTCTTCCTCAGAACGTCCTCTTTTTCCTCCTCTCCCCCATCTGCCTGTCACTGTAGAGTAGTGGGTGGTTCTTGACTACCTGAAAAAACAAAAGCATAACAGGTGGTCAGGGTATGAGAAAGGGAGGTAAGTGGTGTGGAGGAAATCAGAAAGTCCAGGGTCACATCAGAGGCACTTACCACATTCTTACACTGATCTTGTGCACTGTCTGCTCAAGGTTGGATGTGCAGTGATTCTCCTCCAGTTTTCTACCTTTCCCTTTTGCTGAGGGAAATCTTCTCCTGCAAGTTTGAGGGCAGGATGTTGGCAGCAACGAGGCAGTGGCTGAGCTGGTGATGGACTTCTGCTGGCTTGGCCTCAAAATAGAATGGCCTACCCACCTGGACCTGCTGGCCAATCAGAGGTCAGGAACTTCTGAACCCAGCAATATCATGGCAACTCCCGTGGAACTCCCAAAATGGGGGATCACAACCGAGATCTTGTTTGAGGAGGACGGTACCTGAGGTTGGTTCACATGGTGAGGGATGAACCAGGGTAGGTCAGAAAAAGAGCAGGGCTTGTATCTCAGTGGGCACCCCCTGCCCTCAGACCGCAAATTGGCGTTACCTCAACTGACTATGGAGTGGGAAAGTTGAGCTTTATCTGTATTCAGAACTTAACTTCCATGGTGCAGGAAGGTGACGTGAACTCCCCAATGCCAACTTATCCAATTATCTTTCCTTCCCACCACCTTCCTTCCACAATTGAAGAGAAAAAATTCTACTCTTTGTGTAACTGCATTCGATCGATGTGCCTTGCTGTAGCTGAATATCTGCAGCTATGTGGAGGCAGGCAGAGGTAAGTGTGAAGTTGGCAGCACTGGTCGGTGAGATCTCTTTAAAAGTGGTTAATTGGTGCAGTTCAATTTTCATCTAGTTGAAAGTGGATTTAAATATATAATCATGTTCATTAGTTCACAATCCAATTTTAAATAACTGAAAATTACTACTGAGAAAAACATATAGAACAACTTATGAATATGTTCTAGAAAAAGTAGTCAGTTCCCTTTACATAAATTCTATTCAAAATATTTTAAAAACACTCCTACAGCGGTATTAGTACCCTTGCACCCTTAAAGAATCATCTTAATTTTAAAGGCCAGCCAAATAGCCAAAGCGAGGGAAACTCCCAGTGGGGGTCAATTTAATCTGGGTCAAATTCTAGTTCAATAGCACAAACAATAGTGGAAACCTGATTTGTACTAAACACAATTTTCACTGAAAAGTTCACAATCCTTCATTGTTTATTCGGCATAGTGCATGTGAATTGCATGTAAAATAGAGTACAACTGAATAGAAACCTTCACCTGCTGTGATTAGTATACCTAAATAATAGTTCACTGGCTTCAACAATTTTCAATACACACTAAGATAGAGAGAAACCCAAAGAAGGAAGAAGGTTATGTTCCACATTTCACCCAGGTATCAATTGTTTACTTTGAAATCCACCTCTTTTATGACACTTGCACCAGTTTTTGCTAATGCAGTTTTTAGGAACATTTTGTAATAAGCTCCCATTAACAAGATTAGTGAAACCATTAATTATAGAAGCCAATATAAATAGCACTGTCAATCCTGCATACGTGCAGTCCAAGAAATGCACAACACAGGGGCAGCACAGTGGTTCACCAGTTAGCACTGCTGCCTCACAGTGCCAGGGACCTGGGTTCAATTCCACTCTCAGGTGACTATCTGTGTGGGTTTCCTCCGACCGTCCAAAGATGTATAGGTTAGGTGGATTCGGACACTCTAAATAGCCCATGGTGTCCAGGATTGTGCAGGCTAGGTGGACTTGCCATGGCAATATAAGGTGGTAGGGCGGTGGGATGCTCTTCAGAGGATTGGTGTGGACTCAATGGGCTGAGTGGCCTGCTTCCAAACTGTTGGGTGTCTGTGATTAAGTCTTGAATATATGAATATACATGGGGGGGAGACTTTAAAATAGCCAAAATTAGTGGGAGCTTTGTAAGTATTTGCATAAGAGTACAAAAATAAAATTGTAATGAAGCATTAAACTAAAATATTAGTTAGAGTACAGGGTGCAATTTTGGGTTCCCATCACAGAACTGATATTAAAGACATAGCTTACACAACAGATGAAGAGAAAATAATTTTTGGAGCGGAAAACAACACTTCACATCCTTACAAAAGCTGTAAGTTGCAGGACTTTAAATCTCCAAAAGGCTTCAAGTTTGCTGTTGTTAAATATATTGGACTGTTTCTAGATTTCCTGCTGTAACTCCCATGCCAATATAAAATTAAAAGGTACAGTGCCATATTCTTTTGAGTCTTCATAACCAGACATTGATATAGTACTCAAAGTGTGTTCTAATCAGCATGCAATGCAGTTTAAATATAACTCAGACCATACCATTTTTGACTGAGTTTAGTATTTTAATTACATGTTCATTTACGACTCCTGATGCATTGGTATGTCCCAACGAAACTGACAAATTAACAACAAATCATATACCGTCATGCATATTCAATGTGGACAGTGTCAAATCTGATGTAGTCAGTGTCCTTTCACCAAGGTGCTGCCAGGCTGAGAAACTGATGCACATGGAACTGCCAAAGTACATATGCATCATGGCTGTTTCCCAGGAGCTGTATACATACCTAAGGATTTGCTCTCGGTAGTCTCTGACCAGTTGACAAATGAGTGAGCAAAAACCACATCCAGTTGTTGACACCTTGTATCTGGGATGCCATGGCCCTGAACCCAGTGGATCTCTGTCTACCTGTCTGGTTTGGTGCCCAAAACCATCAATCCTCAACAATATAACCTGTGGTCACCACCATGATGCACCGATGGGCTGCATTTGAAAGATGAGTTTAGATTAGAGTGGTGCTGGAAAAGCACAGCCGGTCAGGCAGCATCTGAGGAGCAGGAAAATCGACGTTTCAAGCAAAAGCCCTTCATCAGGGAGCCTCAGGTTGGACCCGTCATGAGAATGGTGCTGAGCTGGAAGGTTGGAATTGGGGTAAGGTGGGGAGAGGGGAAATGAGGAAACTGAAGTCCCAAACCTGTTCTGAGTGGATCCCTGAAAAAAAGTGGAGGTTGAGTAGCAGAGAGACACAGTGGTCCTCATTTGGTGTCCACTGAGACTCAGATATCCCAACTTATCCTGCAGCATTGCATGGAGAGCAGGGACTGTCTTTTGCTAACACTTGGGTCTTTACAGACAATCCAGCCTCTGATGGGGCTTAGCACACAACTGTGAAATATTATATTATTTTACACTGTAACCCACTGCTTTTTCTATTTTCCAACATTGTCTTCTCATGTTTGACTATGCACAGTCAATACGGTTTCTCAATTTATTAAGGAAAAATGTCTCGTGTGCAGTAGCTTGTGAGAGGAACCTTCTCAAGGCAAATGGGAATCAAGTTTCTGCTGCTTTTGCTTGAAAAATGTAATTAATAATTTATCCATAATTGCTGCACAATGATTATAAAAGGATTTGTAAGGTAATTTGCAGGAGATACTTACCTCTATTTCTCAGAGTACCTTCTCTCCAGCTTCCTCCTTATATCACAAGAGTGATCTGCTCATCCCTCAGGGGACAGTCTGTCAAGGAGATGGTATCAGAACTTCCCTTCATGCAAGAAGCGTATCAGAGAGGTCTTAACGGGTAAGCATAAAAGGCTGTATATCAATGCATGCAGGGAAAGTAAGTGAATGCTGTCATTTTTATATTACCAGTGGACCTCCTCTGGAATTGCTCATGGTAAGTTGGAATCAATGCTGGGAAAGAGCAATGCATATAGAGTTAATAATAATGGAGTTAGTGGCCTAGTTCTGTTCTGTCCCCTCAAATCATCACAACTTCAACCACCACCTCTCTACTTCACCGTCATTTCTGAATTAACTTGGCCCTTGTCTCCCCTCTGCTCACAATTTTGTCCTTGCAACACTTGACCTTTAATTCTAACTGCAACAAGTCTGAGCATCAAATACCCACAATTCCTGACACAGGCTCAAATCCATATTTTGAATCGGGTTCTCACCCGAATCCAGACTCCTACCTCCAAGAAGATTCACACCTAAGTCTCAGACCTGCTTCCCAATCCAAATGCTGATCTGTGCCCAAGTGCCCTGTGCCCCCATTCCGGTTCCTGGCCCCCAAGTTAATCTCCAATATGGCAGCCCAAAGTGACAATTATTTCTCCTTCAGGCTCATCATGCTTTGCTCATAATATTGCACTGAGGCCTGAGACTCAATAATTGCAGATCTTGACATCAGTTTTCAGAAGGAAGCAAGATGCACATGCTCTGCACTAAAAAATAGTCCTGCTAAATGTCCAGACCAATGAGGATGGTTCTGCCTCACCATAGTATAATGGGCTGAATGACCTCCTCCAAACAGAAATTTCTGAGATTCTATATATTTATCCTTGAAGTGGTGACTGGGCATTAGAAAACCAGAAACACAATCTGACAGAGAATTAACAATTTTGGGAAATAAGGGATCCAGTCCCTTTCTTAATTAGTCAACAAAATATCAGGGTAGTTTTGTTCAACTGTCTAGCGCTGAGGCATTGTGGGAGAAAAGAATGGAACAAAATCTGACCATAGTCTGGGACAAGGATGTACTTCAAGTAAATCTTTACCAATCATTGGAAACCATCCAAGCATGCAGGTACAGCAGGTAGTGAAGAAAGCTAATAGCATGCTGGCCTTCCTAACAAGAGGGATTGAGTATAGAAGCAAAGAGGTTCTTCTACAGCTGTACAGGGCCCTGGTGAGACCGCACCTGGAATATTGTGTGCAGTTCTGGTCTCCAAATTTGAGGAAAGACATTCTGGCGATTGAGGAAGTGCAGCGTAGGTCACTTCCTGGAATGGCAGGACTATATTATTTTGAAAGATTGGAGCAACTGGGCTTGTATACCCTTGAGTTTAGAAGACTGAGAGGGGATCTGATTGAGATGTAAGGGCTAGGCCATTTAGGGCAGAGATGAGGAGAAACCTCTTCACCCAGAGAGTGGTGGGTGTGTGGAATGCTCTGCCTCAGAAGGCAGTGGAGGCCCAGTCTCTGGATTTGTTTAAGAAAGAGTTGGATAGAGGTCTCAAGGATAGTGGAATCAAGGGTTATGGGGATAAGGCAGGAAGAGGATACTGATTGAGGATGATATGCCATGATCATAATGAATGGTGGTGCAGGCTCGAAGGGCAGAATGGCCTACTCCTGCACCTATTGTCTATTGTCCCCAAAGCTTCCCTATCAAAATGGAATGACAGTAATGAGCCACAGTTGTCAAGAAGAGAATGGATATATCTGAGGCAAGTTGGTACTTTACACACATCCACCAAGGACTGAGGCTATTATTTTTTTAAATGGCAAATAATATATACCTGATGAAGGAGTGGCGCTCCGAAAGCTAGAGATTCCAATTAAACCTGGGCGGCACGGTGGCACAGTGGTTAGCACTGTTACCTCACAGCACCAGAGACCCGGGCTCAATTCCCACCTCAGGCAACTGTCTGTGTGGAGTTTGCACATTCTCCCTGTGTCTGCGTGGGTTTCCTCCCACAGTTCAAAAATGTGCAGGTTAGGTGAATTGGCCATGTTAAATTGCCTGTAGTGTTAGGTGAAGGGGTAAATGTAGGGGAACAGGTCTGGGTGGGTTGTGGGTCGGTGGGGACTTGTTGGGCCGAAGGGCCTGTTTCCACACTGTAAGTAATCTAAAACCTGTTGGACTATAACCTGGCGTTGTGTGATTTTTAATAATATACAAAAAGAACTCAAAGAGAAAGGCAAAAAAAATAAACCATGCCAATAGTTTGCATTCTTGGCCACTGTCCAGTTATTCTATACCTTCTCTCCTCTATTAGAAGCACTCACTTGTGTGTGGCAGCAATGATCAAACAGAAAATTTGCTCATCAACCCTTAAATGAGGGTAACAGTTTTGGAAGAATCATAGCACAGCTCCAGTAGCAGCCTGGGATTTCTTTTCATGTCAGTGGCCTGACGGCAGATGGTTTATCAGGGTTCGGGGTGAACGGCATTTCTAACAGTTTCTAACTGGGCTAACACTTGCAAATATTCCTCCCTCCTATTGGAGAGAAGAAAATCAGTGTCATTAGCCTCAGGGGTTAACCCTGGAGTACTGGAACCTGCCTACTTCCTGGGCAAGTGAAGAGGATATCAGTGTTGTTCTATTAAAGAAGCAACAGTAACTGCACGTGACATGGGAGGGAATAGTTGAATGAATTATCCGTACCACATTTTAAAAATGTGAATCCTCTTAATCCAACCTAATCTGAGACAAACAGTGCCACTAACACCTGTAGTAACTAACCCTAACTCTAAACCTAACACCCACCGTTGCACTAACAGTAGGGAACCTGTTATGGGATTTGTTTATAATCTGAAAGTGCCCATCAAGGGTCTCCGATATTGTGGTGTGCTGCACCCTTCTCAAATTTTTTTTCAGAAAGGATTAGAGTACCTGGGATCCCAGGCAGAGGGGCCTCATCCAGGCACGTTTTCACTCTGCAAAGCTGCCTAACCATCACCAACCCTCCATCCTGCAGTCATCCAGCCAGCCATCACATACAAAGCCTTCCCTCCTCATCAAAGTGGATTATTCCATTCATCAGAATTAAATAAATCAAGAGAATTGGGAATATGCAACAAAGTAGGGATAATGACAATGTAGTTCATGTAAAAATGCTCTCATGCAAATGAACAGCATCAATGTGGCTACAACTGTGTAATAAGGGATGCAAGTGAATCTCTTTGTCTGAATAAAAACCATTTGTCATACACTTCCTGTTAGTCGTACCTGATGTGACTTCTGTTGAGCTGAAGGCTGCTCCTTGACCTGTTATAACATATGTTCATACTGGATATCTTCTGGGTTTTGAAGCCCATGTCAAATACTATGTAGGCTGGCACACTCCAGTCATCAAAACAAGTTTGTGCTGTTTTATCTGTCAGCCAGGGAGGTGGGGGTCTCAAGGAAAGGGGATGAGAAATGGCAGAACCTTAAGAATCGATAATTAGCACTTTCTCCATTTAACTCACAGTTTTCCTGATAACCAAGAGCTGGAGTGCAATTCACTGCACATGATTGTGGGGCAAAATGGCAGCCATAATGTGGAGGTCATGGTACAGCGTAGGCCGTTTTCAGTAACAGAGATGAGGAAACTTTCTTCACCCAGAGGGTGGTGAACCCATGGAATCCTCTGCCACAGAAAATTGTTGAGGCCAAAGCATTAAATGATTTCAAAAAAGAGTTAGATATAGTTCTTGGGCTAAATGGGTCAGAGTGTATGGGGAGAAAGTGGGAATAGGGTACTGAGCTTGATATTCCTGAAGAAGGGCTTGTGCCCGAAATGTCAATTCTCCTGTTCCTTGGATGCTGCCTGACCTGCTGCGCTTTTCCAGCAACACATTTTCAGCTACTGAGCTTGATAATCAGCTATGATCATATCAAATGGTAGAACAGGCTTGAAGGGCTGAATGGCCTATTCCTGTTTGTTTTTTCTGTCCAAATATATGACCAAGAAATAACAGTAGACCATTGAACGTGCTCAGTCTTACAATAATCATATATGATCTCATTTTAATCTTAACTCTTCATTCTTGTATATCCCCAATAGTCTTTCATCCCCTTGGTAACCAAGAATCCATCTACTTCTGCCTGAAACATATTTAAAACTTGTGCATCATTGTCTTTTGAGGAAGGGAATTCCAAAGACACTCAACCCTCTGAGAGAACAAAAAATGTTTTCTCATCTCTGTTTTAAATGGACACCCTCTGTTTATTTTTAACCTGTGAGCCCATAGTTCTACATTCTACCATAAGAGGAAAAAAACTTTCAACATTCACCCAGTCAAGTTCCCTCAGGATAAGTTTCAATTCAGTCACCTGTAAATCTTCTAAACTCTAGAGGATACATGCCTAGTCTGTCTACCTTTCAGCGTAAGACAATTCACTTATTCCAGCTATTAGTCTCTGAACTGCTTCCAATGCCTTAAAATCGTTCTGTAAGTATGGTGATCAGTCCTGGACACAGTATTCCAGATGCTGTTTGCAGTGTAAAGCTGAGCAAAAGTTGAACCCTCTAATGGGAATTCTGCACTGCTCTCCCTGTGTTCAGGACATACTACTGCTCAATTCTGATGTGCACCTCAACAGTATGATGCTGGCCTTTTGAGGTATGTGTAACTCTACTATAGAGGTTGCACAGGGGTCATCTAAAAATGCATTCTCAAAGGAGTGGTCCTTACTTTTCCGTTATTCTTGTATGGGATGTGAGCATCACTGACAAGGCCATGCCTTTGAACTGAGTGGCTCTTTCAGAGGCTGGTTAAGAGCCATGGTGATGTAGATCAGACAAGGGTGGATGGCAGATTATTCCCTAAAGGATGTTAGTGAGCCACATGTGTTTTTATCAAAAAAAAATTAACGATTGCTTCATGGTCACCATTGCTGAGGCTAGCTTCCGATTTTAGTAAGTGAATCTAAATTCCACCAGCTGTTGATTTGAATCAATATCTCCAAAGAATTAGGCTACAGCGCTGGATTGCAATGCCAATGATATTACCACTCTACCACCTCTGCGTATATTGCAATCTCATTTCCACATCTGATTCACAAGCACGATCAATGAACCTATAGGAGTTAGCTACATGAGTTACTGTTGACTGGAGGTGAATTAGGATTACATGTTAACATAGTGCATGTAAGAGGGTTTTTTTAATTATTCAGGGGACGTGGGTATTACTGGCTGGGCCAGCATTTAGTGTCCACCTCTAGTTGACAGTTAGAAGATGATAATGATCTCCCTTCTTGAACAGTGTAGTCAATTTGGTATAGGTATACCCACAATGCTGTAAGAAGGATTCCCACGACTTTGACCCAGTGAAAGGGAAGTGGTATGCCTGGATGGTGAGTGGCTTGAAAAGGAATTTGCAAATGGTGGTATTCCTATGTTCCTGTCGATCTTTGTCATTCCTGATGATAGTGTTCATGGGTTTGGAAAGTGCTGAAGATCCTTGGTGAATTTCTGTAGTGCATCTTGTTGATAGTACATACTGGTGTCACTCAGTAGTGGAGAGACTGAGTGCTTGTGGATTTGGCGCAAATCAAAGCGGGCTGCTTTGTCCTGAATCTTATCAAGCCTCTTGAACATTGTTGGAGCTGTACCTTTCCAGCAGATGGAGAGTATTCCATCACACTCCTGATTTGTAGCTTGTTGGTGGCAGTCAGGTTTTTAGAGAGACAGGACCTGGATCACACCCTTCAGGATTCCTGTTTATTTATAAAACTAGTCCAGTCCAGTTTCAAGTCAATTGTAATCTGCAGGATGTTGCGAGTGGGGAATGTAGATATGGTGACACTGTTAACATCAAGGTGAGTTGTTTACATTCTTTCGTGGTGGCCATTGCATGGAACTTGGGTAGACTACATGTTCTTTGCCACCAATCAATCCAAGTCTAAATGTTGCCTAGTTCCTGCTGCATGCAGGGATGAACTGCTTCGGCATCTGAGGAGTCACAAATGTTGCAATGATGAACATTGTGCAATCATCAGTGAATTTCCTCACTTCTGACTTATGATGGCAAGAAGGTGAGGGAAGATGAAGCAACTGAAGATGGTTAGGCCAAGGACACAGGACTTGAGGAATTCCTGCAGAGATGTCCTGGAGCTGGGATGATCTGGTGACTTTGATTCAACATGAGTAACAGTTCAGTGCCAATGGTAGTATCATAGAACATAGAACATAGAAGAATACAGCGCAGTACAGGCCCTTTGGCCCTCGATGTTGCGCCGATCCAAGCCTATACTAACCCACTATCCTCCATATACCTATCCAATGCCCGCTTAAATGCCCATAAAGAGGGAGAGTCCACCACTGCTACTGGCAGGGCATTCCATGAACTTACGACTCGCTGAGTGAAGAACCTACCCCTAACTTCAGTCCTATATCTACCCCCCCTTAATTTAAAGCTATGCCCCCTTGTAATACCCGACTCCATACGCGGGAAAAGGTCCACACTGTCAACCCTATCTAACCCCCTAATCATCTTGTACACCTCAATCAAGTCACCCCTAAACCTTCTTTTCTCTAATGAAAACAGCCCCAAGTGTCTCAGTCTTTCCTCATACGATCTTCCTTCCATACCAGGCAACATCCTGGTAAACCTCCTCTGCACCCGTTCCAGTGCCTCCAAATCCTTCCTATAGTATGGCGACCAAAACTGCACACAATATTCCAGATGCGGCCGCACCAGAGTCTTATACAACTGCATCATGACCTCAGGACTCCGGAACTCAAGTCCTCTACCAATAAAAGCCAGTACGCCATATGCCTTCCTCACCGCACTATTTACCTGGGTGGCAACTTTCAGAGATCTGTGTACATGGACACCAAGATCCCTCTGCTCATCCACACTACCAAGTATCCGACCATTAGCCCAGTACCCCATCTTTTTGTTATTCTTCCCAAAGTGAATCACCTCACACTGA
>NC_057713.1:30729339-30770293 GCF_004010195.1 Chiloscyllium plagiosum
GGTCTTCCCTTCGCTGCTGCTCGCACTGGAAATGACCGACGGCTTCGAAGGGTGAGTATAAATACTCACCGCTTTCCTTCCCGGCTGCCCCTCTGGTCGTCGTCACTTCCCCCTGGTGCTCCCGCTCTTTCTGTGAAGAGAGAGTGAAAGAGAAAAAAAACACCGCTGTCCGCTACCGGTAAGTACTTTTAAAACCAAACGGTCTTACCTTCGCTGCTGCTCGCACTGGAAATGACCGACGGCTTCGAAGGGTGAGTATAAATACTCACCGCTTTCCTTCCCGGCTGCCCCTCTGGTCGTCGTCACTTCCCCCTGGTGCTCCCGCTCTTTCTGTGAAGAGAGAGTGAAAGAAAAAAAAAACACCGCTGCCCGCTACCGGTAAGCACTTTTAAAACCAAACGGTCTTACCTTCGCTGCTGCTCGCATCATATTCAATGCTGCCACCAAATGTCTGACCTGTGCTGCTGCCACCCTGCCAATCTCCAGGACATGATCCTCCATTGTGGTCTAGTTTGCCACAGCTCCACCCCTAGTCCCCTGTCTTTCCCTGGCTTTCTTTCTCCCACAATGGAAAAAAAAACAGAGTTACACCCCTGGTCCCCTATCTTTCCCTGGCTTTCTTTCTCCCACAATGGAAAAAAAAAACAGAGTTAGGAGTTTGACTAGTTATCTGATTGGTGAGGATCGTGGGTGAATATTTGATTAGGTGACAGGATGGAAGGTATGGAGAAGGTAAGCTTGAGTGTATCTATTAAGTAAGTTATCTATTGAGTTGGAAATATCAGGAGAGGTTTGGAGTGAAAGGAATGTTTGTGGCAGGGTGTGTTTGTCAGAGGAGAGCTGTGTAACATGATGCTAAGAGAGTAATGGCTGCCAGTTGACAGTTGCAGGACACTCATCTTTCTCCATCTCATGACAGTGTTGAACATTTTATAGAACAGGAGCCAGGCCTTTGGCGTTGTTCTTCAATGCCATACGCAAATTCTTGGGCACAGGAAGCCCTTCGAACAAACTCAATACGAACAGATGGGCATGTAGCCAATTCCAACTGTATCATCTCAAGAACCTGAATGCAGTGTCAAAAGATGTTCAGTGACCTCAGATGACTACTCAAAGTCAGTGAATGCAGCTTGAAATGCAATATGCTCTTAACTTTCCCTACACTTTAACAGTGACTTCACCTCAAAGTATCCCATTGGCTGTAATGCATTTTGAGGTGATGGGTGGTTTTAAACAGTGATATGTAGATGCAATCTTCTTTTTCTCCTTCTGACTGCAGCATTAGTGACACATAATGCTCAGTACAGATCAGCCCTGTCATCGTTCTTACCTTCATCAATCAGGACTCAATTCACAAATTAATGATTAAACACAAACATAACACAATTGGCCTCATCTATTCATACTTTATACCATTGCAGCCAATGTCACTTGTGTCAGCTACAGCACCCGAACACATTGCATCAAAACTTCTAAGACACTGGCACCTCTCTTGCAAAAGAAAGTGGTACATAACCAATAAGTTTTCTTCATTCATTGGATATGGGTGTCTCTGGCATTTATTGCCCATCCTTAGTTGCCCTCAAGAAGGTGGTGGTGAACTCCTTGCTTGAACTGCTGTAGTCCATTTACTGTTGGTAGACCCACAATGGGGTTGAGAAACTTATCAGCCTTAATTAAATAGCAGACTCGATGGGCTGGATAGCCTAATTTCTGCTCCTATGTTGTATGGTCTTATGGTCTTACAATGCCTTAGAGAGGAAATTCAAGGAATTTGATACAGTGACATTGAAGGAATGCTAACTTATTTCCAAGCTTGGATGGTGAGAAGCTTGCAGAGATACTTGCAGGGAGTGGTGTTCTCTGTATCTGCAACTCGTATCCTTCTAAATGATCATGGTATAGGTGTGGATGCTGCTGTCTAAAGAGCCTTGGAAACTTTCTGCACATCTTAGAGATGGTAAACACTGCTGCTACTGAGAATTAGTGATGAAGCGATTGGATGTTTGTGGATATCATGCCAATCAAGTGGATTGCTTTGTTCTGGATGGTGTGAAGCTTCTTAAGTATTGTTAGAACTGCACTAATCTGAGAAAGTTGATAGTATTCCAGTACACTCCTGACGTGCATCTTGTAGATGATGTTAAGGCTTTGAGTTACTCACTACAGGTTTCTGAGCCTCTGACCTGTTCTTGCGGCCACTCTATTTACAAAACAGCCTGAATTATCCTAACGAGATGGGTGGTGAATATTTTGTTCAGATAACTGATTGCTTGGATAACGAATAACATTTTTACGGGACCTTGAGATCTTCTTGGGATAATCCAAAATTTGGATAATTGATGTTTGGATAACCGAGGTTGTTCTGTATATGGCTAGTCTGGTCAATGGTAACCAGCAGGATGTTGACAGTGGAGGATTCAGCAATGGCAATACCATTGAATGTCATCAGGGAATGTTTAGATTCTCTTTTGTTGGAGAAGGGAATCATTGATTGGCACTTATGCACAAATGTGATTTGACACTTGTCACCACACTGGCATTGGGAGCAGTTTGCATGTCTTCATCCCAGAGTGATGTCAGTGCTTGACAATGTTGGTATGGTTGTGACTGAGACTATGGGCAATGTCAGGCTGAAAGTATCAAAGTTGATCATTTTTTCTCATCAAATCCTTTTTATACATCCAACCTATCTCTGCATCATATTACATATGGCTCAGTGGTTAGCACTGCTGCTTCACAGCTCCAAAGACCAGGTTCAATTCAAGCCTTGGGTGAGCATGGGAATTTCCTCCGAGTGCTCTAGTTTCCTCCCATAGTCCAAAGATGTGCAGGCTAGGTGGATTGGCTATGCTAAATTGCCCATTGTGCCCAGGAATGTGTAAGGTGGGTGGATTAACCATGGGAAATGCAGGGTTACTGGGATAGGGTAGGGTGGGTAAGTCTGTGAGGGATGCAGTTCAAAGGATTGGTATATACTTGTTGGGCCAAATGGCTAGTTTCCAAACTGTAGGGATTATATGAAGCTCTCTTGATTACCAAGTATCTTTCTTGCTTCCTCTCATTCTTGCAACCATAACCTGATTTTTGTGTCTTTCTCATTTCAGAACCCCAAAATGCTACCGACCCAGACAGTGTTGTTGCAAGAGTGTGAAGAAACAAAGAAGAACAGAAAGGTGATGTTGAAACACTTCTCATTCAGCATGGAATCTTATCGCGATCTGAGCAGTGTAGGCTATGGCACGATTTGAGGCAGAATCAGATGAAAGGTCCATTGAGGCCTATGGTAGTGCAGAAGCTGAGAAGTTGTTTCACTTAGCTGAGTAGTCTAGAACTCCAAGTCACTGTCACAGAATAATGAGTCAGCTATTTGCAATGAAGAGAAATTTCTTCACATAAAGGTTTGTAAATCTTCAGTATTCTCTGCCCCAGAGAGTCATGAATGTCTTGTCATTGACTATGTTGAAGACAGAGGTCAAGTTTGGGGGACCATAGGAATTAAAGGATACAGAGAGAGTGCAGGAGGTTAGTTTGAGGTAGAAGATGAGCCGTCCTCTTGATTAGTAGGCTTGAAGATTGACAAGTCCAGGAGGCCGGAAGAACACAGCAAGCCAGGCAGCATCAGGAGGTGGAGAAGTCAACGTTTCAGGTTTAACTCTTCTTCAGGACTGGGGGGTGGGTGTAAGGGCAGCTGCAGATAAAGGGGAGGGGGTAGAGGGAGGATTTTGGGTGGGGAGAGGAGTGGAGTGGTGAGGTAGGGATAGCTGAATACAAGTAGAGGGAATAGCCTGGTTGGTCGATGGGAGGAATGAATCCGGTTGGTAGCTGGAAGGAAGAGTTGGTCAGAGGAATGGAAGGGAGGGGGAGGAGCTGGAAAGGGAGTCAGCAGATGGGAAGGGAGGTTATTTGAAATTGGAGAACTCAAGGTTGAGTCCTCTGGGCTGTAGGCTGCCCAGGTGGAATATGAGCTGTTGTTCCTCCAATGTGTGGTCTGATTCAAAGTGGCAATGGAAGAAGCCAAGGATGGTCATGTTGAAAGGGAGTAGGAAGGGGTATTAAAATGGGCGGTGATTTGTAGGTCAGGTTGGCACCTGCGTGTGCAGCTGAGATGCTCGGCAAAACGTGCCCTGAGTTGACGTTTGGTCTCCCCGATGTTGAGAAGACCATAGGTTGGAGGAGAAGCAGGTGAACCTCTGTCTCAACTGGAAGGACTGTTTGGGGCCCTGGATGGAAGTGAGGGAGTTGGTGTGCTGGCAGGATTTGCATCTTTAACGGTTACAGGGGAAGGTACCAAAGGGTTTTGGGGGAGTGAGAGAGGGGAGGGCAAGACAGAGAGGAGGAGGCAGAGTGGGGTGGGAAGGGGAAGATTTTCTTGGGAGTTGGGTCTAATTGTAGTTGGTGAAAATGTTTCAAGATGATAAGTTGGATGCGGAGATTGGTGGGGTGGTTGGAGAAGACAAGGGGGACCTGTCTTTATTGTGTTTGGAGGAGGTGGGATTTAGAGCAATGGAGTGGGGAATAAGGGAAGTGTGGTGGAGGGCGGTCTGAATGACACAGGGAGGGGGAGAAGCACGTTGTTCAAACCAGGTGGACATCTAGGATGCTTGGGAGTGGAATGTCTCCTCGTCTGATGCAATGGAAGCAGAGGAATTGGGAAAACAGGATGGAGTTCTTGCAGGATACTGAGTAGGAAGGATGTGTAGTCCAGGTAGTTATGGAAGTCTGTGGGTTTATAGTAAACATCCATCTGGAGACTGTCGCCTAAGACAGAATCAAAGAGGTCAAGAAAGGAGAAGAAGGTGTCTGAGATAGACCAAGAGAATTTAAGGGCGGGTTGGAAGTTGTGGGCGAAGCCGATGAATTGCTTCAGGATGCAGCGCTGATGCAGTTGTCAATGTAATGGGGGAAGATTTGGGGCACAGTGTCTGTATAGGTACTGAAGAGGGACTGTTTGACATAGCTGACAAAGAGGCAGGCGTAGCTAGGACCCATCCGAATGCCACGGCCTGTTCCTTTTCCAATGTTCTTAGGTAAAATAGGAACATTCACTTTGACGAAAAAAAAGCCATACTGGACTTCCATTCTCCCTTTTAAACAAATAAGATTGTAATTTAGCCAATTGAATTCCTTCTTTATTAATATCCTTAATCTATCACTAACTGATATATCGTTAAACTCTTAATGGCTGAACCACGTTAACTACACCAGCAGAAGTGTTAAAAGGCTCATTATCAGCTCCATTCAGTTCCCCCGTGCTTGGGGAACAATCCACTTGCAATGTTGCAAGCTTCACATGCCAGCACAGATAAAATCTATGAGTCCTCAAAGGAGATCCTGACATGGGAAAATTAATTGCCTTTCTCTTTACATCCAGATGAGCTTCTCTCCCAGCACAAACAAGGCAGGGCCACGAGGGACCCCAACTAAGATGAGAACTTGATATGATTTAGAAACGCCTCTCCACTTAGACGGAAAGAAATCAGCCACTAACAGCTGGGAATGTGCCAATTATTTTTCTAATATTTAATTATAAAAGGAGCCTTTCTTTTGAATTTCTCTTATTTTCTTCCCTCTGTTTGCTTTCAATCAGCAGCTTTTTCCTAACAGAGAATTGAAATTGTTCTTCTTGTGCTCTGTAATCTTGTTGTACAAACATTATGGTCCCTCCTGCTCATATGTAACCTCTGGCATTGTCCAGTCCCTTAAGGCCACTATTGGAAGCTGCTTTCTTCAGTCCTCGTCCTCTGGAATCTATTATCCAAAGAATGTTTTGGCCGCAGCAGAGAACACCTCCTCAGTTTCAATGTTTTCTTGCCTTTCCTTTATCATTGCTGTTTGTAGGATCTTACAGTCTGCAAATTGCTCGACAGCGTTTCAACTTTTTGCAACAGTGTCTACAATCAAGGCTGACACTCCAGTGCAGCACCCAGGAGTACTCAACTGTCAGGGGTGCTACCTTTCAGGTGAGACTTTTAACTCAAGGTCTCTCCTGCCTGCTCTGGTGGAGATGAATAGGGAGTTATTCCTGGTTTACTGCTTAATATTTATACCTCAATCAACACTGCACAAAAAGATCTGGTCTTTATCAGATTGTTGCTTGTGGGAACATGCTGTGCTCTCTTTGACTGATGCATTCCCTACATTGCAACAGCAACTACACTTCACAAAGTATTTCACCAGCTGTATTTTGAGGCATCCAGTAGTTGTACAAAACATGATAAAAGCTTGGATTGAGGTGTCTCTTCTTTCAAAAGGGTCACCCATTTAAGGCAGAAATAAAACGTAACTTTTTCTCAAATAAGGTTTTGAGTCTTTGAAACTCTTTCCTAAAATAGTGATGGAAGCAGAGTTCTTGAATGTTTTGAAGGTGAAGATGAATAGATCCTTGACAAGTAAGGAAGGGGAAGGGTTTTCAGATTTGACAGGAATGTGGATGGTAAAGCAGGTTTGAGGAGCTGAGTGGACGACTCCTATTCCCAACTTACATGTTTCGATATTTGTGTGCTTCTTTGATCAACACAAAACTTTTATTTTGTTCCCCTTTCTGCAAATGCTGCCTGACCTAAGGTGTATTTCCAACATTTTCTATTTCGATTTCCTGCATCTGCAGCATTTTGATTTTGTGCGATTATGGGAATGTTGCAAGTGGTTTGACACCTCTGATAAGGATCAAGAGGGAGGCATTTGGTCAGAACATGCTAAATGTTTCAATAGTGACATCGCACACGGTAATTTGCAGGCATATGCTCTTGGCATCTAATGAAATAGGTTTGTCAAACTATTCATTTTTAATGTTATCCTTGGTACGTTTCAATAAAATGTATTGTCAGTTTAATTAATCACAAGTTAAACTCTCTTTTGCTGATTATAAAGTCAAGCAGCTGGTGAATTTTTCATTACTATGGTCCGTCATGCAGGCGATTCTAGGCCTCTGGAATTTTCATTGGTTGCAGCAGCAGCAAGGTGACAGCTGGTGTATCTGATTAATTAATAGATCAGGACATTAAGCAAATCCCCAGCGAATGAGATCTATTTGCAAACTGTGGGCAGCAATCCGCACTGGGAATGGTTGCTTTTAAAACAAACAGAGGTGGGGTGGGGGGGAGCTGAAGGGGGTAGAGAGAATGTTCCAAATTAGTGAGACAACTGTGTCAGATACTATTACAGCAAAGGGAGGAAGGGGGTTAATGTTTCAGGTCACTGACCTTTCATTAGAGTCTCTGAATAAAGATCGTTGGGTCTGAAATATTAACCCCTACCTCACTCTCCTCAGAAACTGCCTGACCTGTTGTAATTTCCAGCAGCTTCAGAGTGCTTTTCTTGCATCAATGTTGTTGTATTATGCCAGCATTTTTGTAAAGTGAAGAGTCTGACAAAACCTTATGTCACTTCATTTGATAGCTTTCTAGATATTTGCTAATCAACCTGTTCAGAGATGGTATTACACATTTCTGGAACAGATAGGATTTGAACCCAGGCCTCCTGGCTTAAAGGTAGGGACATTGTCACGTCACTACAAGACCCCCCCTTGATAGCTTCTAATTAAATAGCTAGTAAGTAGCAAGTTATTCAATCCATTAATTTCTTCACCCCTTTGTTCAACTGTATTAAAGTTCCAGGTTATGATTCAGTTTCCGTCTTCAACGAGTTGCTCATCTTTCGTCACCTATTTCAAATCTTTCTTCTTTGAATGATTGCTTTTCCATTTAATTAAGTAAAGGAGACGCCAAAATGTATAAGTTTAGTAAAAATGGATTTCTCTGGTAGCACAGTAGTAAATGTTTCATTAAAAGTGGAACAGAATCCTTCAGAACAGGAAGATCAAGCTCAGTCATTGCCTGAGTGCAGCTTCACTGATCTCAAATGGGTGGCAGTTAGTTAAACTCTAATTGGGCTCAGCTTCTCAGGATGGAGAGTGAACTAAATCCTGTCAGATAATTCATCACTATCCAAAGATTCCCTGCTGAAAAATGGACTTCTGTTGATCTCAGCCTGTTAATGCCATATGTTCAGTTATCAGCCCGGCAATGACAGACTAGTCTGTTTAACTTCAATGGTGAGGAACTTCTTCAACAGGTAATCAGGATAGAATTGACAGTCACATGGAAGATGTGGTTAATGAGGCAAACCCAGCATAGATTTCTTGAGGAAAAATTGTGTTTAACTAACTTGTTGAAGACTTTGAAGAGGTAGCAGATAGAGTTGAAGACCGTAACGATGTGGTGTACATGAACGCCCAAAAGGCGTCCAATAAGTTGCCATACAACAGACTCATGAGAAAAGCTGTAGCTCATGGAATAAATATGACAACAGCAACACAAGTACAAATTTGGCTGAGGGGTAGGAAACAGAGGGTATGGTTAATGGTTACTTTTTGATTGAAGGAAGGTCTATGGTGGAGTTCACCAGGGGTTGTTTTGAGACCTTGTTTTTCATGTCTTGCATTAGTGATTCAGATCTTGGTCTGCAGATGACAATTTCCAAGTTTGAGAATATTTCAAAACTTGAAAGCATTTTAAGTTGTGAGAAGAATGGTGTTTAGAAGTTCTAAAGAATGTTGACATGTTTCAGGATCATTTGTAAAATCGGCTAAGGTTTCTGGCCCCTTTGGGGACAATATTGTAGGTGGGCTAGTGGAATGGGCAGAAGTTGAATGCAGGTTTGGGGTGATGTATTTTGAAAGAACATGGGAGATTGCAGCACTCATGTCCTGGATAGACTCCTCCACTGTCTATGCCAGAGCGTGGATAACAACTGGAAGCTCTGTCAGAGCTTACCCACTCACACTGAGCTCTTAACATTAGCCACCATAACTGATAATGTAGAAGAGCCATAGCAAAATGTTAACTCTGTCTCTCTCTCCACAGATTCTGCCAGACCTGCTGAGTTTCCTCAGAACTTTGTTTTTTTTTACTTCAGATCTTCAGTATCTGCAGCACTTTATTTTTATCATAAGCCTGAAGGTCAACATTGGCCTGACTCCCCACACATCTCTGGCTGTCAGGGAGCCCGACTGTCACAGCCTCCTGCAGCTGATGAGGCACTCATGCAGGGCTTTCAATAAGTCATGGCCCTGACTCGAAGTGCCCACAGATATGAACGTGTTTGCACTGGTGGAAGGTTTAGGGAATGATATGCCATTACACCTGCTCAGATGCCTTCCTCCTGCTCAAAAGCAGCAGCTCTCTGTTCTTCTGTTTGACCTGCATGAACAAACAGAAGGATAACTGGATTTTTATCTTTTGTCTTGAATCAGACCAGTGCACATACAAAGGAGAACACGAGAATGTTGGAGGCTTCTTTGTGCCTGGCCATGAGTCTATTCAGTCTCTTGGGACTGCACTCCTGCCTCATTGTCTGAAACATTGTGTTCACCGTGTTAGCTCAAAAACTTCCTCTTCCATTGACATTAGGATCTTTAGAAATGGGACCCAGCTTCTGGCCTCGGCGCTTTCTATGCTATTGAAGGCTTTCTTCTCCTACAGGAGCAAGAAAGAGGAATGTATGGAGCAAAATACCACAAATGCTGCCACCCCAGCTGTTGATTTTAGTAACTGTTGAATGGGACCACTCTGTGACCTTGAGGGGTGTCACTAGCACATCTTAATAAAACCATTTCCTTTCCTTCCATAGGAGATGCTATAGCTTCACCCTGTCACCACTAACATGGTAATCTCCTCCTCCTCAGCAGCCTTCTCCCTTCTCCATTCGTGGACTCACAAGAAAATTGACCATGCAACTGTCACTCAGTCTTCACTCACGCACACCTCCAACCATTAAGTCATCACTATTAACTATCCAGTCATTGCAAAACTTCAGTTAGATCAGAGATTAATTTAGGAACACCAATGTCATTCATTTTCGCCCATGCCTTGAATTGGACAGAATACTCCAGTTGAGACTGAATCAGGGTCTTATAAAGTTTTGCAATAACATCCTCATTTTTAACTCTCAGTTTCTCTATGTAAAGCCCAGATGACCCTGTCTGCCTTATTAGCCATGTTCAATGATTTGTGTACTGAATGTTGTTCTCATTTGTTCCCATTCTCCCATTTAGAACTGTCCACATCCTCTGCTACTGTCTCTTATAATTCTTCCTATCAAACTAAAATATAATTTCACTCCATTGAACTGCACTTGTCATGTGCTCATCCATTCCATTAGCCTGTCCATGACCTCTTGAACTCTAACACCATTTTCTCAAAGTTGATAATACACTACCTGCAAGCTTTGTGTCATTTGCAGTTTTGAAATTGTGCACTGTGCACCCAAGTCTATGTCACTAATGCAAATGAAGGAAAGCAGAGGTCATGCTTTGCCCTGGAAAAGCCCATTGTGCACCTTTGTCCAGTTTCAAAAAGCATCTCTTCCCTACTATTCACTATTAGCTGTCACTCAGAAGGTCAGCTGATGAAACTAGCTTGGCAACTTAGGTTGAAAGATAATTTAATGTAGATGCAGAGGATGATATTTAAAAGCATATTTCAAAATATACAGAATCTTACAACAATGAAAAAAATGTTCAACAAACGAACCAACCACCCATAATTAATTAGAAAGTTTAAAGATAGTATCAAACATAAAAGAAAAAAATATATAATTGTGCAAAGACAAGTGGCAGATCAGAAGATTGGACAGTATATTAAAATAAGCAAAAATGGTTAAAAATAAGGAGGAAAAAATAAGCATATATTAGAAGGGTAGCTTTGAAATTTTAAAAAGAGGTAATAAGAGTTTACATAAATATTTTAGGGAAAAAAGTTAAAAGTGAACATTGATCCAATAGAAAATAAGTATGGAGATTAGCTGAAGAGTTATTTTGCATCAATTTTCTCTCTAGAGGATACAAGTAACATCCCAGAAGCAGCTATTAATCAGGGACTGGAAAGGAGGGAGGAACTCAGGCAAATTACTGTCACCAGAAAGTGATAATGGCTGAACTGTTGGAACTGCAAGTTGATGACTGTCTGGGTCTTGGAATAGTATGCCGATACAGCAAGTAATTAGGAAAGCTAATAGAATCATCTAATTTATCACAAGAGGATGAATACAAAATTCCTGCTGCAGTCATAAAGGGGATTGGTGAAATCACATCTGGAATATTTTGTGCAGCACTGATTGACGGTTATAATCAGATCAGCCATGTTTCTGCTCTTTGTCTCTGTGTTTAGTTGCTCAGTCAGTTTTGTATCTGTGCTGCCATTGTCCTTTTCATTCAACTTTGCTGACAAAGCTGATATTTATCAAGTGGCTTTTGGAAGTCGGAAACACCACGTCAACTGCATTATCCTCCAATAAATTTCATGAAAAACAAGTTGTGTTTAAGAAATCCAAATTGGCTTTCCTTATTACTTCATATTTGTACAGATACTTGTTAATGTTCTGGATTATCTCTTTTAAAAGTTCACTTCATGACTGTGGTTAAACTAACTGGCCTTTAATTTCTGGGTTTATCCTTACATCCTTATTGAACAAGTTTGTAACTTCTGTAATTTTCCAATATTATTGTGCCACCTTTGTACTAAGAAGGTATGGAAGATTATATGAGTGTTTCCAAAATTTCTTCTCTCACTTCCCTCAGTATTCTCGGATTCATCTGGTCTGGTCCTGGTGAAATTTCAGTTTTAAGGCAACTTTTCTAATATCTCTTTATCAGTTTTTAGCCTATCCTTTCAACTATTCCTCTTTCACTATTGGCTGTATTTTCCCATATTTCAGCTAGCCCCATTAATAATGCATCCTTCCTGGATGATATCACAACTGTGCCATTGTGCACACAACAGAGGTGGCAGCACCCGTCAGTGCCAGGTTCACACCTTTGGGCACTATATATTAATCCCAGCCGAGCACCATTTCAAAAACTACAAGGAACTGCTCTGACTCTGTTGCTAAGCAGTTCTAAACATCATGGTCCTGTTGGATGGAGTGGTATCCTCCTGCTCCAGTACTGCCAGAAGGGACCATAATACTAGGAACTGCCAGCCTGGTCTGAAACACCCACCCAGGTCAGTGCAGTATCATTTTTTTTTTATTTCAAAAATATACTTTATTCATAAAATAATTTGATGGTCTGTACAGTTGGTCATGCCATACATACGTAAACATTTGCATACAGAGACCAGAATTTATCATTTGTATATACAGGTCTGTACATTTATCAATCATATATCATATGTTTAGCTGAGGCGTCAGCTGAGCCCAAATGACTGCGTGGGCACCCTGTTCTTCGTTAGGCAGGCAGATGTTACACAGTGGTCTTTCCCCACCGCACCTTGGCGGCAGCTGCCCCAAGCTTCAGCGCGTCCCTCAACACGTAGTCCTGGACCTTGGAATGTGCCAGTCTGCAGCACTCAGTCGGGGTCAACTCCTTCAGCTGGAAGATCAACAGGTTTCAGACACCCAGAGAGCATCCTTCACCGAGTTGATGATCCTCCAGGCACGGGGAACAGGCCGTAGAGCACGGAATCCCGCGTCACGGCGCTGCTCGGGACGAACCTCAACAAACACCGCTGCATTCCTCTCCAGACTTCTGCGTAGGCACATTCCAGGAGGAGGTGTGCGACAGTCTTGTCCCCCCCGCAGCTGCTTTGAGGGCAGCGTGCGGTGTGGCTGAGAGTCCGGCCGTGCATAAAGGATCTCACAGGCACAGCCCTTCTCACCACCGGCCAAGCCATGTCTTGGTGCTTGTTGGAAAGTTCTGGCGATGAGGCATTCTGCCAAATGGCTTTGACAGTCTGCTCAGGGAACTGCTCGATAGGATCCGCCCTCTCCTTTTCCTGAAGGGTCTCAAGGACACTACGTGCTGACCACTTCCTGATGGACTTGTGGTCAAAGGTGTTTTTCTTCATAAACTTCTCCACGAAGGACAGGTAATATGGAACGGTCCAACTACTCGGAGTGTTCCGCGGCAGCGGTGCCAGGCCCATCCTTCGCAACACCAGGGACAGGTAGAACCTCAGTACGTAGTGACACTTGGTGTTTGCGTACCGGGGATCCACGCACAGCTTGATGCAGCCACACACAAAGGTGGCCATCAGGGTGAGGGTGGCATTGGGTGTATTTTTTCCCCCGTTGCCCAGATCAGTGCCGTATCAATAGCCCTGATAAGCACCTGCAAGGCTGCAAGAATACTGACAACCTGCGTTCCACAAAAGTAAGGGCCACCATTTTCTCTCTGCCACCTCACACTCACTGTAACTCTGTTACTACACCCAGCTCCCACTCAGGTTCATGGTTTACCATTCACATAAGGATGGAGCTACATATAACGTTAAGCGATAGACAAGTACAGTATGTAATTCTGACCACATCACTAAGGGAAGGATGAGATTGCACTAAAGTGGATGCAGAAGAGTTTCACCAGGATGTTGCTTGGGCTGGAGAGATTCAGCAATGAAGAGAAGCTAGATTGGTTGCGGTTGTTTTCCTTAGTGCAGAGAAGACTGAAGGAGACCTGACTGAGGTGTACAAAGTTCTGAATAGCACAGACATAGCATAAAATAGCATAGTAAATGGGGAGAAACCTTTCCCCTTAGCACAGGGGTCAATAAACAGGGGGCACAGTTTTAAGGTAAGGAGCATGAGGTTTGGAGGGGATTTAGGGAAAATATATTCAACCAGAAATGTTGTGGGTTCTGGAATTCACTCCCTAAAAGTTCAGGAGAGGCAGGAACCCTTAAGATACTTAAGTATTTAGATGAAAACTTGAAAGACCATGGCATACAAGGCTATAGGCAAAGTACTGGAAAATGGAATTAGAATGGAGCGATGCTTGATGACTGGCATGGTCTAATCACAAATATCCATGAGGTTGACCATCCAATGCTTCAAGGTAAACATTGTCCACCACAGGAAACATGCTGTCCACCTCAACTGCAGCACTGAGACTGCCTCTGGACATAGAGTCACAGAATTGTGCAACACAGAAACAGACCCTTCATTTCAACTCGCTCATGCTGACCATGTATCCTAAATTAATCTAGTCCCATTTGCCAGCATTTGGCCCATATCCCTCTGAATCATTCCTATTCATGTATCCACTCAGTTCCTTTTAAATGTTGTAATTGTACCAGTCTCCATCACTTCATCTGGTAACTTGTTCCACATACGCACTACCCTCTGCATGAAAATGTTGCTCTTTAGGTACCTTTTAAATCTTTCCCCTCTCACCTTAACCCGAAACCCTCGAGTTTTGGACTCCCCTAATCTGGGAAAAAGACCTTGGCTAATCAGCCCATCCATACCCCTCATGAGAAGGAGACCAATAAACCTACGGAGTGTGTTTCAGCTTCCAAAGTGGCATCCACTTAGACCATTTCTCTGCTCTACTTCTGGAACCTACAAGCTTATTTTCATCAAATGCCACTCCAGTTTCCTTTCAAAGGCATTGAAAATCTCTGCTCCAACCACCTTCATAGACCATAGGTTCTAGATCATTACCTGTTGCTGCTTAAAATAGTCCTTCCTTACATCCACCCTGAAAATCTAACCCAAAGTCTTTGTACAAGTTGTTAATGGGAAGAGCTTTTCTTTATCTACCTATGTAAACCCATCATAACTTTCTATTCCCATATCAAGCCTTCTCTCAATTTCCTTGGCTCTTAGGAGCTCACCATCTCCTCCAACTTAACTTTGTAGCTAAAGTTCCTTATCCCTGAACCATTCAGGTAAACTGCCTCTGCTTTGTCTAAAGACCCTCACATCCTTCCTAATGTGGTGATCATAACTGGATGAGATTGTTATCTTTTCAGAGTATTATAAACGGTCAGCATGGTTTCTCTGATTTTGTACTCAATAACTCTATTTTGAAGCTCAACATTACATATGCTTTGCTAATTACTCACTCAACATATCCATATCACCTTCAAAGATCTAAGCACAGTTACTCTGCAATTCTCAGCACTGCATTCTCTCAAAATTCATTACTTTATACTTCATATGACATTCTGTCTGGCACATGTCTGCTATGCATGTCCTATTGTAATCATTCAATGTCATCCTTACTATGCACCACACCTCCAACTTCAGTACCAACAAATTCTGAAATTTTATTCTATCGTGGCATCCATGTCATGTAGGTGGTTTTTTTATTAAAATATGGGTGGCTTATGCTGACCTTTGGAATATATTCCTGTCCATTGGCCTCCAGTTCCTGTCCATTGGCCTTCAGTCTGAAAAGCTACAATTCACAATTATGTGATCTTCTCTGTCCTTAAGCAATTTCTTATCCAAGGGGACATTAACAGTCCTGTTCCATAAGCCTTAGTTTTGTTTTATATGGTACTTTAGTAACACTTCCTTAAAATCCATACAAATAACATCCACTTCATCAAGAAGATTCAATTAGATTTTCTTAACCACAAATCATCTCTTTATAAATCTATGCTCTCCTTTATTAAAACAAACCTCTCCAAATGCCTGTTCATTTCTTTCATTGATTTAATTTTGAAAAACAGGAAAAACAATGTGTACAGATACTTATCATTTTCAGGTAATTCTCAAGCTGCTGGTAATATTTTAAAAAAAGAAATTCAGCTTAAGTAGGTCAACTGAAGTATGGATCCTGTCTTTTTAAGAACCTGGTAAATTGTAATTCACCAAAACAATGTCTGAAGTTGATTAATTCTAGGAAGTGAGCTCTCATTACATTATAAATCCTTAGAGGCTTGAATCCCAAAAGACTCTCAATACTAACTCCCCTCCCTAGTTGTAATATTGAGAATAAGGGACAACAGATGCTAAATTAGGCCAGTTGTTTTTAAAATTGTCATTATTGGAGGCAAGAAAAAGCCCTCGCATTTCATGAAACTCTAATTATGAAGTCGCTAGAAGTAGAACTACATAGACATGATCTTTCTTCATGTAGCAGTTCTACATTCCTGGAGGAGTTTCAAGATATTGATTCAATAGAGTTACATTTATGATTACTCAGTAGCTGAAGGCATTGCTGTTATTGAGCTACATACAAGAACTACATCCACAGACATTCACTCCATCCACTACTGACTCTCAGTAATAGCAGTTTGCACTACATTGCACTGCAAAAATTCACCAAAGACCCTTAGACAGCACCTTCCAAACCCATAATCATTGCCATATAGAAGAACAAGGGCAGCAGATACATGGGAATACACCACCTGCAAGTTCTCCTCTCAGCCATCCAGCAACCTAATGTGGCAATGCATCATTGTCCCTTCACTGTGACAGGTTTAAAATCTTGGAGCACTCTCCCCAGCAACATTGTGGATGTGCCACATCAAATGGACTGCAGTAATTAAAGGCAACAGCTTACCACCACTTTCACAAGCATGTACAGGAAAGTGCAACAAAGGCTGGACCAGCCAGAGATGCACCAATTCCGTGAAAGAACAAAAAAGTCACAGACATTAAAAGTCTCAAGCTTGATTCCTGGACTATGATGAAGTTGATTGAACTTTGTTGAATAGCAGTTGAGGACATTGCAATTGGTCTCAGTGCAATTTGATATTGTGCTCCCAATTCTCACCATGTAACTTTTACAGAGGTCAGGTTGCATTTTCACCTTTAAGGCAGTTACTGGGCATCGGGAAAATGCATTAGGAGAAATGCCTACCAGGTTGGGGAAGTGTTTTGGGAAGCACAGCAAGGCTGGATTACATTTATTTTAGTGCAAGGAATCTTGCACTTAAGGCAGATGAATTAAGGTTGTTCAACTACAAGACACAGGAGCAGAATTAGATAGCCCAGGGCACGATCCACAGATGCTAGCTACATAAAACCCTTGTCAACTGACAGTGGCATCCAACATCTGTCAACATCTCCCTTGACGGGTGGATACTGAAATGATATTTCCCCGTGAGACCGAGACTAGAACTAGTTGCTTTAGATTAAAATTAAGGTTCTTCCATGTAAGATGGATTTGAGATCTCTCAGATGAATTTTGGGTTCAGTTTCCTCCTGAGAGCAATGAAGGTGAAATAATTAAATAGTTTTTAAGGCAGAGGTGTATAGATTGTTGACTAAGAAGGGAGTCAAAGGTTATCAGAGGTGGACAGGAATGTAGAGTTGAGTCCATAATCTAATCAGCCTTGATCTTATTAAAGATTGAAGTAGGCTGAACAGGCCAAATAGCCTACTCCTGCTCCAAATCCAAATGCACACATGTAAGAGATTTATGTGAAGCAAATATAGAACTTTGAATCCTTTCATAGGAGACAATTTGGCTGGTGGTGCCTCTTTGAAAGAACTTTTGAATTAACCTCACCCTTCTGTAATGACCCCGTGGTCCTGAAAGCTTTTCCGTTTCAAGTATATATAAAATTCCCTGTTGGATCTACTTTCACATTTCTTTCAGGCAGTGCATTCCAAATACTAATAACTTGTTGCTCAAAAGAAAACTCCTCCCATCCTATTGGTACTTTTGTCAGTTACCTTCGATCTGAAATCTCTCGTTAGCAATCCATCAACCAGTGAAAATCATCAATATCTTCATATAACTGAGTGCCTCCATTAACCCTCCGCCTGCCCTTTAGTCTTTTCTGATCTACTTAGGATAATCCCAACTTCACATTTCTCTCCATGTAATTAAATATTTGGCCCATTGTATCATTCTAGTAAATTTCCCAAGGCCTTGATATCCTTCCTGAATTATACCTATTTCACTAGCTAAGTTATCAATGATGACAAATAGCATGAGAAAACGTAATTCCAGAATATTACTTTGTGCACTATTTTTGGGATTCTGCACCTACATTTATCACACTGCAGAATAATCTATACCATTATTGTAAATTATTAATTTGTAAATTCAATTAAATGCATTATATTTTCTGTCTTTTGAAATACCAAATGCAATGATAGAGATCATTTATAACTTCCAGCAAACAACACCCTGTTGGATCCTGGATTAAGTTTTGACCTGGGTTACGTAAGTTTTCCGAGGCAGAAAGCAAATATTCAGATTAATTTCAAATTATACAGGATAAATTTGACAAATGGAACATTGGTTCAGTTGGAAAATAATATTGTAAATAGATACAAGATACATCGTGAAATAACAGTTAAGTGATGGCAAATTTAGCTTTTAACAGCTGATAGGCAACAAGTGACAGTGCAGACGTGGAGAGTTTCACAGTGTCGAGGTACTAGAGAGAAGTATTGTGGATCTAATTTTGTAAAATATCAAACCAATAATCGCAAGATTCTTTCTTCATGTGTTGATTCCTATAATTGTTGAATTAAATGCGATTTCTAAACTTTAAAAGCTCAGCTGTATTAATTGTGTATACTAAGGGTCCTGTCCACAGAAGGGGGTCAGAGTGTAGTTAACATTTCAAGAGTTGGATTAACATCCTTAATCCACCTCCATGGATCTAATGCTGGTTTTAACAGAGGCAACCTGGAGGCAAGTGGCTAACTTGCTTTCCAAAGAAAAATCTGTCATATAGACATGCTAATCATGATTTGTACCTCAAATTGAACACGTCTTCTAGGTTTCACTGCTGTGTAGAGGGCTTCTAAGTGTTCGGGAAGTCAGGTAACTGAAGGGTGATGATAAGGGTCAAATCCATCAAGATAAATGCCTTTACAGCACTTGCTTATGGGTCACTCAAGAATATACAAGAAATAGCACAAGGTGTAGATCAGATGATCCATCAAGCTTGTTCTGCCATTCAATACAATCAGGACTGATCTTCACTTTCCTGCCAGTCTCTATATCTCTAATATTTTCAACAATGGAGCATCCATTGTAGGATCGATAATCCCAAATGCTCATTACTCTTTGAGTGAAATAATTTCTCCTGATCTCAGTTCTAAATGATTGGCCAACTTCCTCACACAACCTTCTTGTCTACTAAGTGCTGTGGGAATCTTAATGTCCTGAAAGGCTTTTAATAGAACTGTTTCTTTCACTGTGTGAGTGAAAAGAACATTACAGAACCTCTGTGATCTTGCTGTAATTTAATTAACTCCTTTATTCTCTACCCTTTGTATCAATCCTTGATAGATCAGGGCACACAATGTGGGCAATAGCAAATTTGCAACACTTTGTACTCCACATAGCTGTCTTTAAGCAAGTGTATCAAACAGGCTCCTGGTTTGTATTCAATCTCTTTGTTATCCAAGGTGAATTTCATACCCTTATATTTTAATTTTGGTTGAAATACTCACATCCCATAAACAAACTAAAAGAAATAAATTATTTGAATGGGTTAATGTCACCTAATTGCTTTGGCCTTCTTTTTGCTCTCTTTTAAGAAAACATGGCTGCATCAATTTGTCCTGTTTTCCTTAAAAATATTGACATCAGTAAGTACATTCAAATCTGGCACAAGATATGCTGACGAATAAAATCTTTTTGTTGCATTTGCATACTACATTGGCTTTTAGTCAACCAACATCTTGATTTTAAAATACATGTTCTTGTTTTCAAGTCAAGCCTCAAAGATTCACCCCTGTCTTTCTCTTTGATCTCCTCCCAACTGCATGACCAGAGAGGTAGCTTCATTCTTCCCATTCTGGATTCTTGTGCACTCACAATTATATCTGCTCCACCGTTGGTGGCCATGCCTTTGGTTGCTTATGACCCAAGCTTAGGAATTCACTCCCTATACCTCTTTGTCTTCTTGCTTCACTTTGCTCTTTTAAGACATTGGACCTTTGATATCCCTTGAAGCTCCTTCCCTCCATCAGGCGAAAGTGAAGACTGCAGATGCTGGAGATTAGAGTCATGAGTGTGGTGCTGGAAAAGCACAGCAGGTCAGGTAGCATCCCAGGAGCAGGAAAATCAACATTTCAGGCAAAAGCCCTTTCTGATGAAGGGAGTTTGCTCAAAACGTCGATTCTCCAGCTCCTTGGATGCTGCCTGACCAGCTGCAATTTTCCAGCACTACACCTCCTTTCCTCCATCAGCTAAACCATTTTTCAGAATCAAAGAAGAATTGTCATACTGGACTTGAAACATTAACTGTCTTTCTCTCTTCACAGGTGCTGTTAGACCTGTTGAGATTTTATAGCATTTTCTGTTTTTATTTCAGATTTCCAGCATCCACATTATTTTGCTTTTATCTTTTAAATATATGTCAGTGTTGTATTTTGTTTCAACAATACTGTTGTGAACCACATCTCGGGCCATTTTACAAAGTTAAAGGTGTGTTATGAATGTAAGTGTTTGTCACGGCTAATGTTTAACCAAGTCTTTCACACAACCAATGTGTTCAAACGGTTCTTCTACAGAAAATGCAACACAATTATTTCACTCTTCCTCTGAACAGAGTTAAAAATTACACAACCATAGGTTATAGTCCAACAGGTTTGTTTGGAAGTAAAGCTTTCGGAGCATTGCTCCTTCATAGGGACACAGAGACTGAACTCTAGACATTTTAAAGATAGTAAGATCACAAGGTTGTCAAGAAACATGAGCAGGAGTAGACCATATGGTAGCCATGGCCTGCTCCATCACTCAATAAGATCATAGCTGATATGAATTATGATAATGGCCTCAGATTGAAAATGTGTGTAGTTCAGCCTTGAATCTATTCAGTAACACAGCCTCCATTGTTCTGTGGGGAAAGAGAACTCCAAAGTAAATGACCCTCTGAGAGAAGAAATTTCACCTCATCTCTATCTTAATATGAGAGACTCCGTATTTTGAAACTGTTCTCCTAATTGTAGATTCCTCCATGAGGAGAAACACTTTCTAATATCTGTTCTGTCAAGACTCTTCAAAATCTTGTATATCTCAGTAAGATCACCTTTAAATCTTCTAAACTCCAATGAATATAGGCCTAACTTCTTCAACCTTTTATCATAAATCAACTGGTTTACCCCAGGAATTAGTCAGATCTACTACTCCTTAAGTAAGGAGACCAAAATTATTCACAAGTATGGTCTCATCAATGCCCTGTATGGTTGTAGCATGACATCCCTACATTTATACTCTATTGCCTTCGAAATAAAGGTCAACATTCCATTTACCTGCTGTATCTGCATGTTAATATGTTTGGGATTCATGTTCAAAAATGCCCAGATCCCTCTGCACTTATGCATTTTAGAGCCTCAATCCCCCTCAATGATATTCTACTGTTCTAAACTTGCTGCTCAGGTGGACAACTTAATTTTTACCTATATTTATACTCCATCTGCCAAATACGTACCCATTTACTTACCAAGCCTGCAATGCATCAAATGTCATCATGGTATCCACTGAATTTTCTTATTAATAATCATGCTGTTTTCTCAAAGTCATTTTAAGACATTTACTATCTTTAATTAAGCCATGATCTTCAAGATATCAAATTTTTCAATCTTAAATCTTTAGAAAGTGATCAAATATCTATAGGGTCAAATTTAAATGCTCTCTAATTTATGCATCGGAGGGCTTAAGACTAGACTAAACAAACATTATCCCTGCCAGTGACTTTACAGCTTTATTGACTTTGAAGAATACTAAGGCTTTTGCTGCAAAGAAACAGAGGCTAGTTTGCTCTTAATGTCACACACTGATGACATCACTGTGTACATTCTAGTGAATAGCTGAGCCAAACAACTGCTTCTTAAATGTTAATGGGATAGATTCTGTTTAGTTCAGGTACAATTCCCAAAGCACATGTTTGTGGAGAGGATGGAACGGAAGAATTTGATGTTGATTGACTAAATTATTGACAGCAACCTTACAATCAACACATCTATTGCAAGACTGTTCTACATGTAAACTGTTTATGTCATTAAATATTTACTTCATCACCATTAATGCATTTGACCTTTGGCAGTATTCTATTGCTTTGGGATTGTGGAGGTCTCCAACCAAGGAGCCAGTGGGAGCTCTCAAGATCCTATACACTCCTCTGCAGCAAAGGATTTGCCTTGAAGAAACTTTGAAAAAAAAACACTTGTATTTATGAGCCTTGAAGGAAGATCAAAAGACAGTGACATTATACATTTAAGTCTGAAATAATCAACTTTGTAGTAAAGGCAAATGATAATCTTACTTCAAACAAAATGATAAATGGAATTATGGACTTCCTAAATGGATACGCTACATTTTTTTTCCATTTATTCATGAAATGTGTGCTCTCCTAATTGGGCCACCATTTGTTTTATATCCCTAGTTCCCTTCAGAAGGTAGTAAGGAGTTGTCTTTTTGAACTTTACTAGTCTACTTGGTTGAAGGACCTCCAAAATGGTGTTATGGAGGGAGTTCCAGGATTTTGATTGAAGACTTAATGGTGAGGGACTTGAACAAAATCTTACAGGTTCTGGTGTCGCCTTGTATCTGCTGCCCTGGTCCTTCATAAAAGGTTGTAGTCATGGGTTTGGAAGATGTTGTCTTAGGATCTTTGGTGAATTTCTGAAGTGTATCTTCCAGATGATACACACTGCTTCCACTGAGCATTGGTGTTAGAAGGAGTGGATGTTTGTGTATGTGATGCCAATTAAGCAGGTTTCTTTATTCTGGATGGTTTCAAGCTTCTTGACTGTTGTTAGAACTGCACTCATTCAGGCAAGTGGGAAATATTTCATCACACTCCTGACTGGGATGGTGGACATGCTTTGGAGAGTGAGGAGGTGAGTTACTCACTGCAGGATTCCATGCTTCTGACTTGCTTTTTTAGCCATAGTATTTATGTGGCTAGTCCAGTTCAATTTCTAGTCAATGGTAACCCCCAGAATGTTGATAGCGGAGAATTCAGCAAAGATAACACTGCTGAATGTCAAAGGGCAATGGTTAGGTTGTTAGGAAACATGGGAGTGCTGAAAATGTCATTACTGTTAAGGGTTAAGTAAAAAAATATAGTTTAGTAATTTGGTTATGTTCTCTTATTACAGGAACGGACAATGATTCACATGAGTTTGGATATGGGAATACCATTAACAGTACGTAATTTATATCAGTTGAACAACTGGTTAGATCCTGCCTGCACCAGCTAGGCAATCTGAAAGATTTTGTAAGGGAGCAAGAGTTTCTATACGTTGAATTAATTTTAAACTATGATAAGTATTTTAAAATGTCACTAAATAATGAGAAGAGAGGTTAGGAGGGGTATTGGAGCTTGGAAATCTACACAAAAATGATTAATTGAAGTATCTCTCCAAGGAGAAATCTGGATAGGGGTTAATGTGAATGAAGATACAGGGCTATAGGGAGCATGCAGAGTGGTGGGATTATTTTTGGATACTCTAGTAAGCAGCTAGCATCGATATGATCTCCCCTATCATTCAGCTGTAAGGAACAGACTGAACCCAATTCCAAGTCGATACAACAGGATAACTGCCCATCGTTCACCACAGAGTTGCAAATGTCATCAGAGGGACATATTTTAAACTTGTTGACTGGAGTAAAGCATATGTAAAGTAAAGATGATGGACCAGTCATATTATCGTGAGACTATTCATTGAGAGATTCAGGTATTAATCAAGTCCCTGTCATGTGAATTTGAATTCACTAAAATCTGGAGTTAAATGATGACCATAAAACTATAGCTAATTGTTAGGGGAAAACCCATCCAGTTCATTGACATCCTTTAGGGGAATAAACTGATGTCCTCACATAGTCTGGCCTACATGTGACTCCAGGCACACAATAATTTGGTGGACTTGCATCAGGCCTCTGGGAGATCAGGGATGGGCACTAAATGCTGGTTCAACAATGTGCTCATCCTGTGAATGAATAAATAAACAAGGTGCTGGAGATCAGCTATTTGAGAGGAAAACTGCTCAGTTTTCATTCCCGTTCACATGCTCGACTGGGAAAGGTCAGAGTTTTATGGTCTTCTCTCTGTTTCAGGAAAAATCATTGCAATAGAACAATGCGAAATGCAGACAAGATGCATTAAAGCAACTTGACAACTGCCCTCCAATGACACCCTCCAAAATCGTAACAAGGACATGAGAAGGACAAGAGCAGCAGATTCATGGGACCATCACCACCTGCAAGGTCTTATTAAAGCCACAGACCATCCTAACCTGGAAATATATTGGCATTACTTCATTGTTATTGGGGCAAAATCCTGGAAATTGCTTCCTAACAGCACCTTGAAAGACCCTACACACCAAGGTTTACAGCAGTTCAAGAAGACCATCACAACTAGTAATCCAGAGACTCAGAAAACAAATTGGGAACCCAGCTTTAAATCCCACCCAGGCAAATGCTGGAACTTGAATCTGATAAAATCTAGAATTGAAAGTCTAATGATGACTACGAACCAGTTGCCAAATTGTGTAAAACCGCACCTGGTTCCTTATTGTTTTGTACCTCAGAGAAGAAAAACTATTGTTCCTACTTGGTCATGAAGTTTTGTGGTTCAGATTTCAGTGAATTTGATTGATTCCACATGGTATCAAGAAATGGATGGAGGCACAGAAACTGCAAATATGATGGATCCTGACAACATTCCAGCAATAGCACTGAACACCTGTACTCCAAAACTTGCTGATTCCCTGGCCAAGCTGTACTACTACAGAAATAAAACCTGACAATGTGGAAACTAGACCAGGTAACTGGTACACAGAAAGCAGGAGGAATCTAACCTGGTCAATTACCGCCTCATCAGTCTCCTCTTATCATCAGCAAAGTGATGGAAAGTGCCAGCAACAGCGCAATCAAGCAGCCTCTGCTCAGCCATAACCTGAGAGGAGAAAGTGAGGACTGCAGATGCTGGAGATCAGAGCTGAAAATGTGTTGCTGGAAAAGCGCAGCAGGTCAGGCAGCATCCAGGGAACAGGAGAATCCTGAAGAAGGGCTTATGCCCGAAACGTCGATCCTCCTGTTCCCTGGATGCTGCCTGACCTGCTGCGCTTTTCCAGCAACACATTTTCAGCTCAGCCATAACCTGCTCTGTTTACCCACAGCTACTCAACTCCTGGTTTAGTTTAAATATTAGTTTAACATTAGGGTCATGCCTGGCACAAATGAAGATGGTTGTGATTGATGCAGGTCAGTCACCTCAGCTGCAGGTGTTTCTCTGAGTCTTATCCTGAATTAGATTCAAAAAATTGTTGCATAATATTGAGAATAATGTGTAAGAAATCCTAAGGTTTAAGACTATCTTTTAGTCACATTCCAATAGACAGAAGAGCTTTGAGTTAGTTTGAAAAGTCACTGCTACCCAGTTGAATAAGTGAGCTTTATTGGTGTGATCTGTGTGAAACAGATTAGCTGCTGTTCACATTGTGATCTGACATGTCAATCTGGATGTTCGGTCATTTCTTTGGTGCAGTCAAGAGCTTCATGAAGATAATTGTCTCAGTTCCAAAGGTTTTAAATGGGGGGGGCAACAGAACACTCTGCACTCAGTAAGCATGTTCTTGTCATCCCAGAACCGTACTTTCACCTTGTTCTAGTTTTCTGCCTTCAGAATAGCAACATTAAAAAAAAACATAAACTAGCTATAGGCCGCAATGGTATTCCAATTTGGAGTCAAAATGATGTTTAAATCTCTATTAGATTTGCCTATTTGCTTTAGCACCCCACATCAGGAAACGGGAAATGAACTACAGTTTCCATGTTACACTTACCCAATGTTACTAGAGGTGTGTGTCCATGGAACTTGAGTGTGGACCAACACAAAGCAGAGGGTTTGAACAAATAAGTCTTTTTCTGGTTTGCAAGCTGTAACTAGTGGGGTTGCCACAGGGTTCAGTTCTCAGATCCCAATTATTTACAATCCAAATTAATGAGTTGGATGCAGGCATGGGATGTACTGCAGCCAAATTTCCAGATGACACTAAAATAGATCGGATAGTAAATTGCAAAGAAGATATAAGAAATTTTAAATGGATATGGATAGGTTAAGTTATTGAACCAAAATTTGGCAGATGAAGTTTAATGTGGATAAGTATGAGGTTATCCATTTTGGTGGGAAGAATAAAAAGGCAACTTATTCTCTGAATGCTTAAGTGCAGAGGGATCTGGGTGTCTTTATGCATGAGTCACAGAAGGCTAGGCACAGCAGATAATAAGGAAGACAACTGGAATTTTGACATATATTGCTAAAGGGATAAAGTATAAAATCAAGCAAGTATTGACAAGGCACTGGTGAGACCAAGAGTACTGTGTACAGTTTTGATCCTCTTATTTGAAGAAGACTGTAATTGCACTGGAGACAGTCCAGAAGGGAAAGACTTATCTTCCAAAGGGAGATTGAGCAGTTTAGGCCTCTCAACATCAGAATTTAGAAGGATGACAGAAGATATAAATGAGGTATATATGATGCTAAAAGAGATTGATTAAGTAAATGTAGAGTAGATGTTAAGGACAGTTTTACGGTGGCAGCAAGGACGTTTGAGGACTTGTCTACTAAGCTGGTATGGGTTGAGGTTAGAAACAGGAAAGGAGAGGTCACCTTTCTCTTGGCTTTTGGGAGCTTTCTCTTGGCCTCTGAATACCTCCAGAGATGTTGAGGAAAGGATAGCAAAGATGACTCTGGATAGTAGTGAAAGTAACAGGTTGATTGTTATGGGGGCCTTTAACTTTCCAAAAATTGACTAGAAATGCTATAGTTTGAGTACTTTAGATGGGTCAGTTTTTGTCCAATGTGTGCAGGAGGGTTTCCTGACACAGTATGTAGTCAGGCCAACAAGGGGCAAGGCCACATTAGATTTGGTACTGGGTAATGAACCCAGCCAGGTGTTAGGTTTGGAGGTAGGTGAGTACTTTGGTGATAGTGACCACTATTCAGTAATATTTATTTTAGCAATGGAAAGGGATAGGCATATACTGCAGGGCAAGAGTTATAGCTGGGGGATAGGCAGTTATGATACGATTAGGCTAGATTTAGGATGCACAGGATGGGGAAGGAAACTGCACGAGATGGGCACAATTGAAATGTGGAGCTTATTCAAGAAATAACGACAATGTTGTCCTTGATAAGTATGTACCAGACGGGCTGGAGGTAGTGATTGAGTGTGGGAGCTGTGGTTTACTAAAGAAGTTGAATGTGTTGTCCAGAGGAAGAAGAAGGCTCATGTAAGGATGAGATGTGAAGGCTCATTTAGGGTGCTTGAGAGTTACAAGTTAGCAAGGAAAGACCAAAAGAGGAGAGCTAGGAAGAGCCAGAAAGGGACATGAGAAATTGTTGGCAGATAGGATCAAGGAAAACCCAAAGCTTTCTATCAGCATTTCAGGAATAAAAGAATGACCAGAGTAAGATTAGGACAGTAGTGGGAAGTTGGGCATGGAGACCGAGGAGATAAGCAAAATGCTAAATGAATATTTTTCATCTGTACTCATACTGGAAAAAGTCAATGTTGTCGAAGTGAACACTGAGATAAAGGCTATTAGACTAGACAGGATTCCTGATGAAGGGCTCCTGCCTGAACCATCGATTTTCCTGCTCCTCGGATGCTGCTTGATCTGCTGTGCTTTTCCAGCACCACTCTAATCTTGACTCTGATCTCCAACATCTGTAGTCCTCACTTTTGCTCGACAGGATTCAGGTTCACAAGAAGGAGGTATTAGAAATTCTGGGAAGTGTCAAAATAGATAAGTCCCCTGGGCCAGATGAGATTTATCCTCAGGATCTCTGAGAAGCAAGGGTGGAGATTGCAGAGCCTTTTGTTTTCATCTTTATGTTGTCAATGTCTACAGGAATATTGCCAGAAGACTGGAGGATGGCAAATGTTGTCCCCTTGTTCAAGAAGGGAAGTAGAGACAACCCTGGTAATTATAGACCAGTGAGCCTTACTTCGGTTGTGGCTAAAGTGTTGGAAAAGGTTATAAGAGATGGGATTTATAATTATCTATAAAGAAATAAGTGGATTAGGGATAGCCAACACAGTTTTGTGAAGGGTAGGTCGAGCCTCACAAAACCTATTGAATTCTTTGAGAAGGTGACCGAACAGGTGGATGAGGGTAAAGCAGTTGATGTGATGTATATGGATTTCAATAAAGCATTTGATAAGGTTCCCCGTGGTAGGCTATTGCACAAAATACAGAGGCATGGGATTGACAGTGATTTAGCAGTTTGGATCAGAAATTGGCTAGCTGAAAGAAGACAGAGGGTGATGATTGATAAGAAATGCTCATCCTCGAGTTCAGTTACTTGTTGGGTACCTGAAGGATCTGTTTTGGGTCCACTGCTGTTTGTCATTTTTATAAATGACCTGGATGAGGGTGTAGAAGGATTGGCTCATAAACTTGCAGATGACAGTAAGATGGATGGGCTTGTGGATAGTGCCGAAGGATGTTGTAGGTTACAGGGGGACATAGATAAGCTACAGAGATGGGCTGAGAAGTGGCAAATGGAGTTTAATGCAGAAAACATTGAGAGGTGATTCACTTTGGAAGGAGCAACAGGAATGCAAAGTACTGGGCTAATGGTAAGATTCTTGATAGTGTAGATGAGCAGAAAGATCTCTGTGTCTCCGTACATAGCTCCCTCAAAGTTGCCACCCAGGTTGATAAGGCTGTCAAGAAGGCGTGCGGTGTGTTAACTTGGTAGAGGGATCGTGTTTTGGAACTGAGGTCATGCTGCAGCTGTACAAATCTCTGATGCAGCCGCATTTGGAGTATTGCGTACAGTTCTGGTCACCATATTACAGGACAGATGTGAAAGCTTTGGTAAAGGTTCAGAGGAGATTTACTAGGATGTTGCCTGAATGGAGGGAAGGTCTTATGAGGAAAGGCTGAGGGACTTGAGGCTGTTTTCATTAGACAGAAGAAGGTTGAGGAGTAACTTTATGGAAACATATAAAATAATCAGAGGGTTAGATAGGGTGGACAGTAAGAGCCTTTTTCCTCGGATAGCGATGGCTAGCATAAGGGACATAGCTTTAAATTGAGGATTGATAGATATAGGACAGATGTCAGGGGTGGTTTCTTTATTCTGAGAGTAGTAGGGGTGTGGAACACCCTGCCTGCAACAGTAGTAGACTTGCCAACTTTAAGGGCATTTAATTGGTCACTGGAGTTCAGATTGGTTTCACAGGTCGGCGCAACATCGAGGGTTGAAGGCTCTGTTTTGCCCTGTGATGTTCTCTGCAATGTGCAGTCGAAGGAAAGGTCATAGTTTTAGTTTTAGTTCCGGCAGATTTAAAACAGAGGTAAAGAAGAATTACTTCTCTCAAAGAGTCGTTAATCCATGGAATTCACTATCTCAAAGTGTGGTGGATGTTGAGGTACTAATTCAATTCAAGGATGAGATAGGTTTTTAATTAGTAATGGGTTAAAGGGTTATGGAGAGCAGGCAGGAAAATGGAATTGAGGCTGAGATGAGATCAGCTATAATCATAGTAAATGGCAGAGCAGACGCTAGGGGTTGAATTGCATTCTCCTGCTCTTAGTTCTTATGTTCTTTTATATCTGGTATGTAAGGGACATGGAGCAACTACAAATTTTATGTTCAGTTCAGAGAATTCAGGTTGACTTACAGACTTAACATGAGGTGTTAATGAGGGATCACTGATACTGCATAGCTCTTGCAGTGCACACCTCAATCATAAATACCTTCAGGAAGTTTACGGTAAGCTGCACAAAGCAGTGACGAGATACTAGCCCTATACAGAATATTTTTAAATTCATTGAAATTCATTTAACGGTCATCACAAGTGTAGCTAATTATTCAATCTAGTCATTTGACATGACCGCATAAAAGCAATGCACCGCAGTCCCATGCATGTATTCTTTTTGATGTTAGCTAATTGTTCCAATGCTGTCCCGACTCCATCCCACCTTTCAACCTCTGTAAACTACACTTTACCCAAAACTCTGCCTTCTGTGTCTTAACTCACTTCCTAACCGAGACCTCCTACACAAGATCCACAAGCCTGACTGCCCGGGCCGACCCATGTCTCACCCTGCTCCTGCCCTACCGAATTCATCTCCACATACCTCAGTACTGTCCTATCCCCCGGTCCAAGAACTCCCCACATATGTTCGAGACACCACCCACACCCTCCAACTTTTCCAAGACTTTCGTTTCCCTGGCCCCAACGCCTCATCTTCATCATGACATCCAGTCCCTGTACACCTCTATCCATCATGACCAGGGCCTCCAAGCCCTCCGTTTCTTCCTCTCCCAATATCCCCACCAGTACCCTTCTACTGACACTCTCATTCATTTGGCTGAACTGGTCCCCACCCTCAACAATTTCGTCTTTGAATCCTCCTACTTCCTCCCACACTCTCAGATACCTTCCCTTCAGCCCTACCCCCCTCCCATTTATCTCACCACCTCCTTGGCTCACAGTCTCATTTCTGAAACGCGATTCTCCTGCTCCGTGGATGTTGCCTGACCTGCTGTGCTTTTTCAGCACTACCCTCTCGACTTTAATCTCCAGCATCTGCAGTCCTCACTTTTTCCTCACGTCCTAACCAATCAACCCACCATTCTTGTGCTCAGTAATCTGCATTGGTTCCTGGCTCAGCAACATCATAAATTTAAAATTCTTAGACTTGTGTTCCCATGCCTTCAGGGCTTCATTCTTTCCGACCTTAGTAAACTCTACAATGCATAACGCCATTCTCTATCTCTACTCTAATTCTATCCTCTTGGACATTCCAATTTACTGCACAGCTTTATTGGCAGCTTTACCTTCAGTTGTCTAGACCTAATCTCTGGAATCCCTGTCTTAATGATAGATTGGCAAAGTTCTAGTTGACAATTCAAGAGAATGTACTGATTTCTTGCTTGCGAATTATGGTGAATATATTTATTGTGCTTCCTATTGGTTTTTCCTTTCAACCAGTTTATTTAGTTTATTCCAGTTGTTGTGGAAGGCTGTTCATGGAGAGAGGCTTTCATAAATCTTGGATTTACATAGCATCTGTACAACATTTCTCATTCATGTCAACACTGCTTTGCATTTGATTAATTTCTAAGTACAATCCATTTTTATGAAGGGAAATTCAGTAGCAAGATGATACAATGACCAGTCCAGCACTTTGCAGTAAGGGAGGAATGTTGACCAGGAAGAAGATTACCTGCTGTGTTTTGATTAACTTTAATAACCACTTGTATATATATTTTTATACAGAGAGAGAGAGAGAGAGAGACTCAATATGTAGTGTTCACCTGGGATATGGGCTATTAAACACTTTTTTTTAATAATGAACATTTACCAAGAATTTACATGGTAGTTTATTTCTATAGTTCAGTGAAAAGATTCTGATTCAGAAATCAACACAAATAACTTGAAATATTCCAATCAAAAAATAACTTCTTATTAAACATCTAATTAAATAAAAGTTAGGGAAGAAAATAAAATGAGTCAAAGATATAAATAACCCATAGATTTCCCCCATCTAGACTTGCATCTGACAGTGTTAAGATTTAGTTTGATTTTGTGTGCATCTCTATTTTAGAATATAGTTTTTTTTGAAATGTAGGTTACTGCTACAATATACTGAATACAATATACAGACATCAACCAGTTCCTGGATCTGCTTTTCAAAAGCAAATCCCTTTCTCTCCTACAAAGTCACTCAGTCCTCGCAAGGAAGCAGTTTTACAGGAACTAGTTTCTCATCAGGATATTTGACCCTTGAGAGGGCAAATCCTTTTGGCATCATCCAACTTTTAATGTGCACATCCAACAAGATCAATGATAGCAGGCCCAGGGACTGAACTCCTATCCCATTGAGCGTACAGGCTCAATTGTTATGCCTTTATCATTGCTGCAATAAATGTCGAAAAGTGTGGTGCTGGAAAAGCACAGCTAGTCAGGCAGCTTCCAAGGAGCAGGAGAGTCGATGTTTCGGGCATGAGCCCCTCATCAAGAATGTGGGAGCAGGGGAAGTGGGCTGAGAGATAAATAGGAGAGTAGGGGTGGGGGTCAGGGGAAGGCGATAGGTGGATGCAGGTGGGAAGTGACAGTGATGGGTCAGAGGGGAAGATGGAGCGGATAGGTGAGAAGGAAGATGGACAGGCAGGACAGTTGAAGAGGGCGATGCTGAGTTGGAGGGTTGGATCTGGGCTGAGGTGGGGGGAGGAGATGAGGAAACTGGTGAAGTTAACTCACCTTACCTAGTAAAGTACAATTGGACCAGGGTTTCTTTCTGGTTAGTATCAGCCACCATACCATACTTTTAACTAAGCCATGAACACGTTCGGTTGCTCTCTCTGTACAAGCACAGAATTGTACAGCACAGAAAAAGGCCATTCCTAAAGTTGCTTTTGAGTTGCTTCAAAAACTCAGTGCATTCCAAATAACAACAATTTGAAGTATCATAAAAATCTTGTCATCAATCACTGTTGTTGCACTTATAGGTTTATAATTTAATTTTGTACAGTATTGGCTACAGTGAGGTAATGCAGCGTCCAAGGAGCAGGAGAATCAACGTTTCGGGCATGAAGAAGGGCTCATGCCTAAAACGTCAATTCTCCTGCTCCTTGGATGCTGCCTGACCTGCTGCGCTTTTCCAGCAACACATTTTCAGCTCTGATCTCCAGCATCTGCAGTCCTCACTTTCTCCTACAGTGAGGTAATGCTTAGAAAGCGCAGGACTGGACCAGTGAAGCACTCGTCACATTATTTGAGACTCCATTCACTATAGTAAATGACTACAATAAATGACTCCCTCTGCAAATGATCATACATAATCAGAAAATAGATACTTTTTCTCTGAGGTTTAAGCAACACTGAAGATAGATACCGGTGTTTCAAAACACCAGACACCCTAAAAGAACAAAATAGGTGCAGGGTTAACCTTAAAAGGGAAACTTGAAAAGCTAAGAAGGTGCATGAGAAAGCATTAGTGGGTCAAGGTTTTTGTAAACATATAAAGAGAAAGAGAACAATTTGGAAAAAATTGGCACTCATTAGAAACCACAGAGGTTATTTGTGTACAGACTCAAGAGACGTGGGCATTGTCTTCATTCAATACTTGGCGTTGGTCTTCATAACGGAAAAGGATGGTGCAGTTATAGAAATCAGGATGGAGGTCTGTGAAATATAAAAACAAATGAACAGAGAGAAAGCTTTCTAGAAGGTTTAGCAGCAGTAAAATTGGATAAATCTGAACGTCCTGCTAAGATGCATCTCACGTTATTTTGGGGGTGGCAAAGGGCTCTGACAATTTTGAAATTCTCTCTAATCACAGGTGGGGTGCTTGAAGACTGGAGGACTGCTAATATTGTCCCATTGCAAAAAAGGTGAGGAAGGGTTAGACCAGGAAGTTACAGATCAGTCTGTCGAACCTCAAAGGAGGGAAAATTATTGGAAATAGTTCAGAGGGATGAATAGATCTGCACTTAAATTAAATAGATACAGTCAGCATCAGTTTGTTAAGGGATGGTCATGTTTGACAAATTTGGTTCAATCGTTTTGAGTTGATAACCAGGAGTGTTGATGTGGATGATGTATTTGATATGGTCTACATGGACTTTAACAAGGTCCCTTATAACAGACTGGTCTAGACAGTAAGAGGTCATGCAATCCAAGGCAAAGTGGAAAGTTAGATTCAAAATTGGCTGAAAGGCAGGAAGCCCAGTGTCATGATAGAGAAATGTTTCTGTGACTGGAAGTCTCTTTCTGGTGGTGTTCCACAGGGGTCAGTGCTAGGGCCCTTGCTCTTTGCTGTGCAGATTACTATTTCAGATTTAAATGTAAGAGTATGGTCAAGAAGTTCACAGATGACAGGAAAATTGGCATGGTGGTAAATAGTGAGGAAGAAAGCAGTAAACTGCAGGAGGATATCAATGGGCTGCTTAGGTGGCCAGAGCAGTGGCAATTGGAATTCAACCTGGAAGAGTGTGAGGTGATGTATTTGGTGAGGTCAAACAAGGCAAGGGCCTTGTGATTACTTTATGAATGTTAGGACCCTGGAAAGTACTGAAGATCAGAGGGACCTTAGTATACATATACACGGTTCCCTAAAGATAACTAGGAAGATAGATATGATGTTTATGAACATTTATGAGAGAGTTAAAAGTCACAGAACACTAGGTTATAGTCCAACAGGTTTATTTGGAAGCACTAGCTTTTGAAGCTTTATGAGACACGTGCTGTTATTTGCTGAGGCAAAGAATACAAGAGAAGGAAGGTTATGCTTGAAGTGTATGAAATGCTGGTAAGGCCACACCTGGAGTACTCTGTCATGTTATAGGAAGGACATGACTATACCAGAAAGGGAGCAGAGGATAATTATCAGGATGGTGCCTGTGCTGGAGGGTCCGAGCTATGACAGAAGATTGGGTATGCTATGGTTGTTTTCCTTGAAATAGTGAAAGTCAAGAGAAGACTTGATAGATGTTTTAAGATGATAAGGAACACAGATAAGATAGTTAGGAAGGCACTTTCTCCTTTAGTATGGGGATTAATAGCCCTGTATTAGGTTTAAGGTAATAGATATGGAGGAAGCTATGAGGAGTTGAAGTGATTTTTTTCTTACTCAGAGGGTGGTGGGAGTTTTTTTTTCATTTCACAAGATGAGGACATCACTCACTAAGCCAGTATTTATTGCAAGAGAGCAGTTAAGAATCAATCACTTTGCTGTTGGTTTGGAGTCACATGCAGGCCAGACCAGGTAAGGACAGATTTCTTTCCCTATAGGCCATTAGTGAATCAGATGGGTTTTGAAGGACAATTGCCAGTGGTTACATGGTCACCATTAGGTCAACTTCTTTTTCCATTTTTTATTGAATTCAAATTTCAAATTTGCTATGATGGGATCCTCAGATCTGGAGTGCTCGCCCAGTGTTGTTATCACTATACCCCTAGCTGCCCAGGAATCTGGAACTCATTGCCTGAAATTATGGATGAGTCAGAAAATCTTGTAACATTTGAGCAGAATGCAGATGCTTATTCTTTTTGCAATAGCCTCCAGGGAAATAGGCCAAAGGCCAGAAAATGGAATTAATGTACCTAGATCTTTGTTGGCTGACACAGACATGATGGGCTGAATGATCTCCTTCTTTACTGCAAGTGTCTATAAAGACATATGCAAGTAGAAAGAATACTCACAATGAAAACAGCGTTTGAAAGCAGAGAGTGCCTCCATAGCTAAAAAATATACAACTGACAGGGTTCATTGCCTGGATCGTTCCATCCAAGGGCCACACCCAACACATTAATCTGTCCTTTTTCTTCAGATTAATCTGTTGTGCACTTGATTTGCTTAGCTTTTCATTTAAGTAACATTATTCCACAGAACACAAACAGCAAGCTTGCAAGGTGCATTTATTCAGAGGAGCAGGGACGGAAAGTGCTGACCTCCAATGAAGCACTTCTTCAGTATTCTTGTATCTTGTACATCATCTACATGCTGCTCGTGGTACTTTCTTTCCACTGAGGAATTTGTCTGCAATTGTCTTGTTGCTTCTCAGAGTTACTAATCTTGATGCCAGATCACAAGAGCTTGCGTTTATATGCATGTATTTAATGTATCTTGCTTCACAAGACCATAGTCAAAGAATAAACTGGAACTGAACTGAAGAAGTAGACAGTAGAATGTGAAAAAGAGTCATGACAAAAATGTGAATTTTAAGGAGCATTTTAAAGGAGGGGAGTCAGGTGGACAATGGTCAAGATGACTGGAGCCTCCAATGATGGGGTGATGGAAACTGGGGCTCCACAAAGCACTACCACAGACATCTTAGAGAAGATCACAGAGGGGCAGGTAATGGATGAAGATGAATAAGAGCATGAAAACTTTAAAATCAAAGATATTCATGAAGTTGGAACTGATGCACATCAATGCTCACAAGGATGATGGGTACCTAATACTACTGCGAGTTAGGATATACACTGAAGAGCTTTGGATACACTTACTCTCAATGTTCAAATAATAGAGGGTGAATAGAAGAATTGGCTCTGAGGCAAGACTCCGACCTTTGGGTCTGTTTGTTTAATTCCAACTATAAAAACATGAGTATATAATCTAGGCTGAGACTCCATACTCCACTTGGAGGCAGTCCTGAATGATTGAATAAGGCACTAAAGCCAAGCTCTTCCATCTTCACAAGTGGATGTAAAAGATTACCATTCAAGGAAGGACCAATATTTATTCTTCAATCATTATCCCTCATTGTTCCTTGTGGGGCCACATATATAAATTGGTTGCTGTGCTTCTCACATTATATGGCCAAAGCATTTGTTTTGGGATGTCCTGATGTAATAATTGGAAATTCTATCTCTCTCTCTCTCTATATATATATATGTATATATATCTTGACAGCCTTAACTTAAAACTTGGTATGACTTTGAGAATGACCAGAAAAATGAGTTATGGAATAACATTAACTCATGTTCTACATCCACATTTTGTGATCTGAAAATATGGAGCTCCCTGCCACAGAAGCTGGTCAAATGTTTCATCTGAAAGTAGCAAACAGTTTGGACAGTGGTTGGAAACTGCTAGACAGTGTGACTTCCAAAAATCCAAAAACAGAAACTGCTGGAAAAGCTCAGCAAGTCTGGCAACATCTGTGGAAAGAAATCAGAGATAATGATTTGGGTTGACTGACCCTTCCTCCGAACAAAGATGTCAAGCTGAGATAGATTTTTACTTTGTCATGGAATTGAGGGTTACAGGAAAAGGCAGGAAAGTGAAGTTGAGCGCTTTCAGAATAGCCACGCTCTCTTTGAATAGCAGAATGGACTCGATGGGCTAAATGGCCTACTTTCGCTCCTACATCTTCTCTTATGGTCTCAATCAAGTTGAACAGCCCCCTAATGGGCTGTAAAATAACAGACAAATGAATAAATGTCAGCTCAACTTTCTACAGATATTGTTAGTTTCTGCTTAAATTTTGAGCTCATTTGATGAATTTATTCTTTTATCTTTGTACATTTCTTACTCGGATGAGGGAATCTAATGTTGGAGAATCACAATAATTCTGCTTCACACATCAACCACTCTTAGATTATGACCAGCACAGTAAAGTTCTGAAGTTCTGAACACTCAGCACTAGCTGAGCTGATGTTTCTCAGTTCCACCTTCAGGAGACTCTTTTATGGCACCAGTACGACATCTACCAATGCTCATCCAATGCTTTGTTGGGTGGGATTGCTAATCTAGTGCTAGTAATTCACACAGAACCTTTATGGTGGTGAGTTTCACCCTATTAGTTTGAGCTGGCACAGGAGGAGAATAAATGATTCTTATCCTACAGCACCACTAAGTGCCCACTGTACCTTCTACTGCTCCTGAATATTCAGTGTTTGGCCCGACAACAATTATTTAAAAATTTCTGCTCCTTCAGCTCTAAGTATCCACTGACAATGGCAAATTGTCACCAGCTGCACCAACCCCTTATGCATGATCTGAACTGCTTGTGGTATAACTGGTTTCAGGATTAGAGACAGGAAAGTCTGGCAGTCATCCTCAAACTGACTGTAATTGATGAAAATATGGTCAAGCTTAAGCACTAAGGCAATGCTCAGTCTTCCCCATGATTGGGTTTTTACCTGCACTCGATATCAATGTTAATATGCAGAGAATCCCCACCTGGATGACAACTATAAAACTGCTTCCTCATTAATGAGTCAGAGGCTTCAAGAGCGAAACTAATACATTAAGAAGTTAAAGTTGCTTTAGTCTTATCAGACCATAGGACTGCTCCCTCATTAGAGAGATGACTGGCAGTGGTTTAACCTGAGGTTCACCATTCCTCAGGTGAGAGGAGAGATTGAGAAGGAAGTCCTTCATGGTAGCTGGTGTGAGGATTGAACTTATGCTGTTGGCATCACAATCCATTGCAAACCAGCCACCCAGGTAAGGGAGCTAACCAAACACATTGCCCAATATATTACACAAGTTACTAAAAAAGGGCTCACAATACCACTTCTATCAGCAGCAACCTAGTTCATGCTCAACCTTGTTCTACAGCCTGATCCCTTCCTCATTCATGACCTTTGACTTTCAAGGAACATGAATACAAGAGCTTCTCAAACTTGTATTGCCCCATTCAATTCGTATAATTGACTTCCTGTTTGTTCTTTCACATGATGTCAATGTCGCTGGCAAAGCCAGCATTCAGGGCCCATTCCAAGTTTCCCTTGGACTGAATGGCTTACTGGACCGTTTCAACCGGCAGGTTAGAGTTAACCATATTGCTCTGGATCTAGAGTCGCATGTTTAGGCCCATTACCAGGTAAACATGGCAGATTTCCTTCAATAACAGCCAACAGCCATTAGTGAACAGAATGGGTTTTTACAACAGTCAATGTTAGTTGTCATGTCATCATTACTGAGACTAGCTTTCAAGGTTTGTGAATTGAATTTAAATTCTACCAACTGACATGGTGGATTTGAAACCATCGCCCCAGAGCATTAGCCTTGGCCTCTGGATTACCAGCCCAGGGACATCACCACTGAACTACAGTCTCCCACTTTAACTCATTTACCCACATTTAGTGTAATGCCTTTTCCTGACAAAAATCCCATCAATCTGTTTTGAAATTTATAACTGACTACAGCCACATGGGAAGAAAGATCCAGCTTTCCACCATTTTTTGTGAGAGTGAGGGTCTTTAACAAAACTCCCAAACAATCTCGCTCAATTTTAAGGTTGTGCCTCATGTCACAGAGTGCAATCCTATAGGTGTCATATAGGTTAGACATATTGATAATCGTCAAGCCTAGAGATTAGCTGGCTATTTTTTGTCAGATCAGTGGTGCCCATTCAATTTGTTATTTTTATAGCCCATTCTCTACTAACAAGCTCTGACATTGAATCAAATGAGTTATTTTAGCTACTTATTTTCTGACCTCTCATTGTTTAATCAGAAACTCCTGATCATCAGCAATTTGCTTGGAATAGTTTACCGTATAATATTTACCAGAATATAAGATTCTTAATTCTTCTCTGTTGGTAGAACAGTGCATGTCAATACCATTCTCAAAATTCTCAGTGCGAACCTGTCATAGATGTCATTAAGATGTGGAGAGTAGGACACTGAAAAATCAGGTAGGCGTATAGAACTTAAACTGTAGATTTCTTCATTTTAAAAAAACTGCCACAACTTTCCAGATGGATCCATCATTTGTTGAAAGTAAATTAAATAATCAGAAAAACCCTAAAAAGACCAATCATGTTGCACAATTTATACAGTCCCCATGCCCTTTGCACTCATTGAAATATTTTTGATTTGCTGAGATTACGTTAATGCAGAAAATGTAGCTACAAAATTATGAACAAATTCCTTTTATCATCTACATGATTATGACCAAATAAACATTTCTTAGTAATTGTGTTTGAGGCATAACATGGGCCTGCACATCAGGGAGAGCTCAATCTGTGTTAATTTATTTAATCTGAACTTCAATGGCAGTAAAGGTACATTTGACAATGGCCTCAAGTGGAAGTAACAGGTTGCAGTACTGATCATGTGGCTCCCATTAAAGAACCTGCCAACCTGAAACTGACCTGCTAAATTCAACATCCTGTTTATGGTTCTCTGTCCTGTGTGTATTTTGTGCCTATGGGCGGCTTAGTGAAATGGTACACATTCTTTTTATTTCAAAAATATACTTTATTCATAAAATTATTTTGATATCTATACAATTGGTCATGCCATTCTTACGCACACATTGCATTTCTTTACATACAGAGATCAGAATTAATCATTCGTATATAAAAATCTGTGCATTGACCATCCAGGTATTTTGCTGAGGCACCAACGGGGCCCAATTTCTGAGTGGGCCCCCTATTCTTCTTAAGCAGGCAGACCTTACACAGTGGTTTGTCCCCACCGTGCCAAGGCGGCAGCTGCCCCAAGTTTCAGCACGTCCCTCAGCAATTAGTCCTGGAACTTGGAATGTGCCAGTCTGAACACTCAGTCGGGGTCAACTCCTTCAGCTGGAAGATCAACAGGTTTCTGATAGACCAAAGAGCATCTTTGACTGAGTTGATGATCCTCCAGGCACAGTTGATGTTCGTCTCAGTGCACATCCCTGGGAAAAGGCCGTGAAATGATACACATGTTCAAACATATGTTTAACCTGCATTTTAGTGCAAGGGAGCCTACTAAACTAGTGGTGGACATCTCCTTCTCTCTTTCCACACTCTTCCTTCATGTGACTGTTAGCTCAATACTTGCAGTACTTGAGAAATTGCAAGCATAAACACCCTGCATGTTGGTTAGGGAGGAAAAATTTTAAAAAGCAGGAACCCCACTCTCCATCTCTGAAAAACTGTTGTGTGGGCATATTCAGTTAACTCTAATACAGTTAATAAGTGTCCTTTAATACTGTTCCGAGGCCATCCACTAGGGGGTGTATGAGACAGGCATACACCACTGTGTCTCGAATTTAGAGCTTTCTATTGGAGCTTTTTCTACCTCTTCACAGCAAAGTAACTACAAACATGGGGAGGGATACAGATTTGCATAACATATTACATTCGTTGCGAAATCAGATAGATACAAGGGAGTGAATTACTAAAATATGAATAACAAAGTTCTGGATGTGCAATCCAGAGATCAGCATTCCGATTTGGCAAGTGGGGAAGATAAATTTAGTCTAATCTGGCTGTGGATAAAATAACCAAAAAGATGCTGGTTTGTCATAATAATGTTAATTCTGTTATGTTCACTCATTTCCTTCAGGGAACAAAGCCTAATCATAATCTCATCTACCCTACACATGACTTCAGTCCCACAGCACATGGTTAAGGAGTCAGTTAGCTCTGCTGGTTGGACAGTTAGTTTGCGATGCCCAGGTTCAGGTTCAACTCCTATACCAGAGGTAGTGCGTACAAGAACATTTTCTGATTCAGTATGTGGATGTACCTACTAGAGAAGGTGCAAAACTTGACCTACTCTTGGGAAATAAGGCAGGGCAGGTGTCTGAGGTGTCAGTGGGGGAGCACTGTGGGGCCAGCGACCATAATCCTATTCATTTTAAAATAGTGATGGAAAAGGATAGACCAGATCTAAAAGTTGAAGTTCTAAATTGGAGAAAGGCCAATTTTGACGATATTAGGCAAGAACTTTCGAACGCTGATTGGAGGCAGATGTTTGCAGGTAAAGGGACGGCTGGAAAATGGGAAGCCTTCAGAAATGAGATAACAAGAATCCAGAGAAAGTATATTCCTGT
>NC_057713.1:30772202-30794606 GCF_004010195.1 Chiloscyllium plagiosum
CGGAAAGATGTTGTGAAACATGAAAGGGTTCAGAAAAGATTTACAAGGATGTTGCCAGGGTTGGAGGATTTGAGCTATAGGGAGAGGCTGAACAGGCTGGGGCTGTTTTCCCTGGAGCGTCGGAGGCTGAGGGGTGACCTTATAGAAGTTTACAAAATTATGAGGGGCATGGATAGGATAAATAGACAAAGTTTTTTCCCTGGATGTTTTCACACAGAGAGTGATATGTGTATGGAATGAGCTGCCAGAGGAAGTGGGGAGGCTAGTAGAATTGTAACATTTAATAGGCACTTGGATGGGTAAATGAATAGGAAGGGCTTGGTGGGATATGGGCCGGGTGCTGGCAGGTGGGACTAGATTGGGTTGGGATATCTGGTCAACACGGACAGGTTGGACCGAAGGGTCTATTTCCATGCTGTACATCTCTATGACTCTGCTTTCTCCTCGCTTGAGGTATAATGACCAATATTTGCCTCTCTCGAATGAGAGAGTGGAATTATAATGACTTTAGGTTGACGTGGTTTTACTCAACTCCCTCTGGGCAAACAGGACTGGGTAAGCCGGGCCAGAACTTGAGTACAATTATTTTTAAATAAAAACAGTGTTTAAATCCTTTTATTCAGGAGAGGGCTTGATCCCATCTGAATGTTTTTACATTACATCAGAAAATGATTACATTACCCATTTTACACTGACTATTATATTTTGTGTTTTGAATCTTTTTACCCAAAAAGCAAAAATGGTTTTTGTCTAATAACCCATCAATATTTAAAAAAATAAAATTAATCTTACAACATTACCTTGAATTTATAACACTGAGTATAATAGCAGAATTCAACCTCCCTCTCTTAGTTCTTCTTAAACATATTCCCCCAGGCAACCTATTCTGAATTTGCAGTTAGGGTTTCACTTGCTATTTAGACTTTCCACTTCTCCCAATGTTTCAATGTTAACCCATTTTTTATCAATTGAAAATAGATCAATACTGTCAAATGGTGATCCAACATTAAGAATTTTTTTTAAAAAGCAAATACTGAAAACCAGACATTATTAATACTGAATACAAGGTCCTGCCTATTATAGATGCAAGCAGAATTCCTGTGAGGTTGCAGGACTTTGCTACTAATCTTGTCCACTTTAACACCACGCCTTTAAAATGGCTATACTCAGGTTGCAAGTGAGGTCTGAAGGCAGTTAGAACATAAAACATTTCAGCGCACTACAGGCTCTTCGCCGCTCGATGTTGCACCACCCTGTGAAGCCAATCTGAAGTCCATCTAACCTACACTATTCCATTCCCGTCCGTATGCCTATCCAATGACCATTTAAATACCCTTAAATTTGGCGAGTCTACAACTGTTGCAGGTAGTGCGTTCCACGCCCCTACTACTCTGAGTAAAGAAACTACCTCTGACATCTGTCCTATATCTATCACCCCTCAATTTGAAGCTCTCCATCACCATCCTCGGAAAAAGCCTCTTACTGTCCACTCTATCTAATCCATTCAACCTTCTTCTAACAAAAACAGCCTCAAGTCCCTCAACCTTTCCTCATAAGCCCTTCCCTCCGTACCAGGCAACATCCTAGTAAATCTCCTCTGAACCCTTTCCAAAGCTTCCACATCCTTCTATAATGCGGTGACCAGAACTGCACACAAGTGTAGCTGCACCAGAAGTTTGTACAGCTGCAGCATGACCTCATGGTTCTGAAACTCAATCCCTCTACTAATAAGAAGGCATACAGTGTGTTAACCTTTAACAGCCCTATCAATCTGGGTGGCGACTTTGAGGGATCTATGTACATGGACACAGAGATCTCTCTGCTCATCTACAATTTCAAGAATCTTACCATTAGCCCAGTACTCTGCATTCCTGTTACTCCTTCCAAAGTGATTCAGTTCACACTTTCCTGCATTAAATTCCATTTGCCACCTGTCAGCCCAGCTCTGCAGTTTACCTATGTCCCTCTAACCTACAACATCCTTCAACACTATCCACAACTGTACTGACCTTCGTGTCATCCTCAAATTTACTAACCCATCCTTCTTTGCCCTCATCCAGGTTGTTTATAAAAATGACAAACAGCAGTGGACATAAAATAGATCCTTGCAGAACACCACTAGTAAGTGAATTCCAGGATGAACATTTCCCATCAACCACCACCCTGTATTCTTTCAGCTACCTAATTTCTGATCTAAACCGTTAAATCACCCTTAAAACCCATGCCTTTGTATTTTGTGCAATAGCCTATCATGGGGAACCTTATCAAATGCCTTACTGAAATCCATACATACCAAAATCAACTGCTTTACCCTCGTCCACCTGTTTGGTCACCTTCTCAAAACACTTTTAGGGTTTGTGAGGCTCGACCTACACTTCACAAAGCCGTGTTGACTATCCCAAATCAATTTCTTCCTATCGAGATGATTATAAATCGTCCCTCTTATAATCCTTTTCACACCTTACCCACAATCTATGTAAGGTTCACAATTACCAAGGTTGTCTCTACTCCCCTTCTTGAACAAGGGAACAACATTTGCTATCTTCCAGTCTGCTGGTACTATTCCTGCAGACAATGACGACAAAGATCAAAGCCAAAGGTTAGACAATCTCCTTCCTAGCTTCCCAAAGAATCCTAGGATAAATCCCATCCAGCCCAGGGGATTTATCTATTTTCACACTTTCCAGAATTTCTACTACCTCCTCCTTGTGAACCTCAATCACATCTAATCTAGTAACCTGTTTCTCAGTATTCTCTTTGACAATATTGACTTTTTCCAATGTGAATACTAACGAAAAATATTCATTTAGCGCTTCACCTATCTCCTGGACTCCATGCACAACTTCCCACTACTGTCCTTGATTGGCCCCAGTCTTACCCTAGTCATTCTTTTGTCCCGTATATACCTATAGAAAGCTTTAGAGGTTTCCCTGATGCTATCCGCCATCAACTTCTCATTTCACCTCTTGGCTCGTCTTAGCTCTCTCTTTAGGTCTTTTCTGGCTCCCTTGTAACTCTCATTAGCCCTAACTGAGCCTTCACATCTCATCTTAACATAGGCCTTCTTCTTCCTCTTGACAAGAGAGTCAACTTCCTTCATAAACCATGACTTCTGCACTCAACCACGTCTTCCCTGTCTGACAGATGCATACTCATCAAGGACACACAGGTAGCTGTTCCTTGAATAAATTCCACATTTCTATTGTGCCCGTTCCTTGCAGTTTCCTTCCCCATCCTATTCATCCTAAATATTGTCTAATCGCATCGTAATTGCCTTTCCCCCAGCTGTAGCTTTTTCCCTCCAGTGTATACCTATCCCTTTCCATCGGTAAAGTAAACATAACTGAATTGTGGTCACTATCACCAAAGTTTAAAAATGTGTTGCTGGAAAAGCGCAGCAGGTCAGGCAGCATCCAAGGAGAAGGAGAATCGACGTTTCGGGCATAAGCCCTTCTTCAGGCTTATGCCCGAAACGTCAATTCTCCTTCTCCTTGGATGCTGCCTGACCTGCTGCGCTTTTCCAGCAACACATTTTTAAGCTCTGATCTCCAGCATCTGCAGTCCTCACTTTCTCCTACTATCACCAAAGTGTTCACCTACTTCCAAATCCAATACCTGGCTGGGTACATTCCCCAATACCAAAACTAATGTGGCCTTGCCCCTTTTGACCTGTCTACATACTGTGTCAGAAAACCCTCCTGTACACAATGGACAAAAACTGACCCATCTAAAGTAATTAAACTATAGTATTCCCAGTCAATATTTGGGAAGTTGAAGTCCCCCATAACAACTACCCTGTCACACTCCTATCAAGAATCATCTTTGCTATCCTTTCCTCTACATCTCTGGAACTATTTGGAGGCCTATAGAACACTCCCAAATGGGCGAACCTCTCCTTTCCTGTTTCTAATCTCAGCCCTTAAACGTCTTTTCTGCAGCCATAATACTGTCCTTGACTAACAATGCCACACCCTCACCTCTTTTACCATCTTCTCTGTTCTTACTAAAACATCTAAATCCTGGAACCTGCAACAACCATTCCTGTCCTTGCTCTACCCATGTCTCTGAAATGGCCACAATGTCAAAATCCCAGGTACTGACCTATGCTGCAAGTTCACCCACCTTATTCCAGGTGCTCCTGGCATTGAAGTAGACATACTTCAAACCAACCTTTTGCTTGCTGGTGCCCTCATGTGACTCTGTAACCTTATATTGGACCTCTCTACTCTCAACCTCCTGTTTACTCGAACTACAATTTAGGTTCCCATCACCCTGCTGAATTAGTTTAAACCCACCCGAAGAACATTAGCAAATTCCAACCCGCCCCCCCCCCCCCCCCCCAGGATATTGGTACTCCTCTGGTTCAGTGAAGACCATCCTGTTTGTAGAGGTCCCACCAACCCCAGAAACAGCCCCAATTATCCAGGAATCCAAAACCCTCCCTCCTGCATCATCCCTGTAGCCATGTGTTCAAATCCTCTCTCTCCCTATTTCTCGCCTCGCTAGCACGTGGCACGGGCAACAAATCAGAGATAACAACTCTGTCTGTCCTTGCTCTAAGCTTCCACCCTATCTCCCTGAATTTCTGCCTTAAATCCCCCTCCCTCTTCCTACCTATGTCATTAGTGCCTATGTGGACCACGACTATGGGCTCCTCCCCCTCCCCAGCAAGGTTCCTGAAAACACGATCAGAGACATCATGAACCCTGGAACCTGGGACACAGCACACTAACGGTGAGTCTCTCTCGTTTCCACAGAACCTCCTGTCTGTCCCCCTAACTATGGGGTCCCCAATAACTCATGTTCTGCTCATCTCCCTCCCTTCCCTTCTGGACAACAGGGACAGACTCTGTGCCAGAGACCTGTTCCCCATTGCTTACCCCTGGTAAGTCGCCACCTACCCCCAACAGTATCCAAACGGATTTGTTGCTGAGGGGAACGGCCACAGGGGATCCCAGAACTGCCAGCTGGTTCCCTTTCCGTCTCCTGTCCATAACCTATCCACCTTTTTCCTGTACCTGAGGTGTGACTACCTCCCTATAGCTCCTCTCAATAACCCCTCTGTTTCCCAAATGATCCGAAGTTCATCCAGCTCCAGTTCCCTAACGCGGTTTTTGAGGAGCTGTAACTGGGTGCACTTCCCTCAGATGCAGTCGGCAGGGACACTTGTGGTGACCCTTACCTCCCACATTCTGGAGGAAGAACATTCAACAGTTGTAATTATTAGTCAGTTTTAGGCTGTAAGTCAATAACAGATTTTCTTCAGAAGCTGGTTTTGTAACCAAGTGAAACATCTGGTGTGCAATTGACTAAATAGAAGCATATTTGTGAGTATTAACTCTCAGCAATTACTATTTATGATGATCATGCAAATGGGATGATTTGTTTTTAAGAAAGCATCATTAACATCAAGGCTGCAACATTTGCTGCCAGGCTATGCTTCACAGTGACAAGTTTAAAATCCACCATCAACAGATAAATCATTCCAAATTTAATCACGCCCTTCATTCTTCCAACATGCTACAAACATGATCTGTGTTTAAAACTCACAAATAAGAGATAAAGTTTTTCCGCAAATCTACTTACTAAAATTCACTCCCTACACATTCATTATTCGCAAAGTAATTCACAGCCAAGGGACTGTTACATCACGTCACTGGATATTGGAAACTTTGAGTAATTCGTGCTCAGGTGCCCACTATACATCCCCAAGAACTCATTACATTCTACACACTACTATAGAGATCACTGACAGTTCAAATCCCAAGTCCCTATTATTGGTACATTTTCAGAATTTCAAAATTTCAGACCAATTTTCTATATTGGTCTAACTTACAAATATAGACAACACTGAGGAATTTGAGATTATCTTTACAAACTGCACTTCAAATGCATCTGCTGCTTTTAAACAACAAGGAGAAGAAGCTACACAAGATAATCCCAAATGGATTTGAACATTTTTACGGGTGATGCATCAATTAGATTAGGTCTTAGAAGTCCTTCTCCAGTCTATCTTTTTTGATGGGCAGTGGATGAAGGGAAATGAGCTGCCCACAATGTATAACACAATAAACACACTGCCACAGAGCAGAAAGCTCACAGACTCAATCCCCAACCTGCTCCAAATTGGCTGCTTTCAAATCAAAGTGACAGATTGGAACAGCTCAATGCATCTAAACATCCCAAAGCTGCAGCAAGCGAAGTATATTCATTATATACAGTCGCACCCCCGATCATTGTTCAGTAGATTCCTCATATAACACACAAGAGTATAAGGACATTATTCACGGATGGGAGTGGGTTCGGTAGCGATATTTCAAAAGTCTAATCGCCCTGTTGAGGCATCAGGAGTTTCCACTTCAATGACAGTGTTGCAGAGACATGCAGTAAGAATTAAAGGTTTTCCAGACAGAAGGAAACTTTGAGAAATGGACAGCAACAGAATCAAGGACTGCTACTACCAGTCTTGACAATTTAAATTATTTTAATATAAAAAGAATTCTCTATGTATTCAGATCCAAGTTCTCACTTCACTATCATAAACAAGCAGAAAGCAGACCGACAAAGTCTCATTTATCAAATTTCCTGTAACTTTTTAAAGATAGAAATTAGCAGCTTTTTGTTTTGACACCCCATTTTTGATTGCAAGCTCTTTGCCTCCACCCACCCATCCTCCGCTCTGCAATGCGGTGAAAAAGACCGCCTGCGCTCTCCTCGCGGCTCAAGCAGAATCATCCACTCGATCAAATCGCTGTGGTGTCACGAGAAACGTTCCAATCCATTCCTCTCCGACCCACCACCACATATCCACCGCAACCTCCACCCCCACTTCCAATCTGCTTTCTGATGCACATGAACCTGAATTGAGAGCTGTGTGTTTTTCTTTTCAAGTTATTTCGCTGAGCTTCGCAATTCTGTGTTCATGCCACAAATGGTCTCATCATGTTGCAGTAGGTGAATTGACCAACCACTTCAATAGACAGTAGGGCATAGAAGGTGCATCAGAATTTAAAGCTGCATTTAATTTGAAAAATTAGTTTTAAACATGCAAAACCATTTTTAGATGCAACCGTGAACACAATGACAGGTTGCGCTCTCAATCTTTGGCTCATTTCTCTGCATTTCCCATCAATAATTGCAAACTCAAACCAATATAGCAACCTCTCACTACTTTCTCCCCTAAATCCCAGACCGTGCTGTTTTATAATAAAATTGAGCATATGTTTAATATTTCAAGTTTAATATTTTAGTTCAGATTTACAAGCATTTTTCTTTCATAAAAATACTGTGAAATAAATTGTCACGTTTCCTCCTATATTCTGCATTCCTATGCAAACAATAGCCTTCAAATGGATAGAAGCTTCCGTGAAAGGAAACAAATAATTAGAAAGCTTTTAATTACGAAGACTGCTTTCTTTAAAAAAAGTAAACTAGTGATTAAAGGTTAGCAAGACCTGAGGGAGGAATCTAACCCACTGAAAGTCAAATGCTCACATTACTCGCCCTGCCTCGGTTCTCTGGCCATTTTATTTGAATTCTCCTGCTAAATCAGAAGAATGAGCAGAGACGTCCGGCTCTGACCCCTGACTGCAGCAGTTTCTCCAATTAACCATCAAGTGCTGTTTCTGCATTTCCAAACCTCTTGCCCACCCACCTTCAAATAAACAAAAAAAAAACAATCACAAAGGAAGTTACTGCAAGCTGCAGCAAGGCAATCCTGGAAGCCATGGACCAAACACTGCAGATGTGGAGGCATCAACAAATAAAGAAATACAGCTTGAATTTGTCCCAAAGAGTTAACATGCTGTTCCTTTACCCCCATACTCAAGAGTCAGTGGAATATGAAGCAGATTAAAACATTCATTCTGGGATTTGCAGTTACTGACGCAGGCTGCTTGTCAACTAAATCATCTAACAAATATCATATTTCTTCCATAAGTGCTAAATTTTGCTATTTAATTCATATTCCTCAATATTTCAGGTTTTTAGCATAGCAGACAAAAATGACTGAATTATCAGATGTTAAATGTAGGTATGTATTCCAACATTAAATTTACAACTGTGCCACATGAATTACTTAATTTTTAAAAATATATTTGACTTAAAATCACTATCGCAATTCATGTAATGTTCCAAATGTAACCAAGAAATGCACTCTCCCTCTCTTTTTCACACAACTACTCGCGGGAGAACACATGAAGAAGTCAGTTCTGTTTCAGCAATATTCAATAAAGTTACTTCACTGAATTGAGTTTAAAATAAACAAATATTTCTCAATAACATTGCAGTCTTCGAGGTTGGGTTAGAACCTTTCCAAAACAAAGCCTATAGTAAACCACAAATGGGTGGACTGTGAGAGCTCGATGATGGCTGCTCCTTGGGCTCTTGTGCAGTGAGCACCCAAGGCAGAGCAAATTGAAAGTTGCTGGTTTAATGTTCAATCTCCGTAGCTTGAGGCTTGTCTTGTGAGCACATCGGACAGATAAGACTGGCTCCTTTCGACATTCTGCCAATTACTGTTCACAACAGTCATGCTAGACAAATAACATCAATGCATCTTACCAAGAGCCAACTCGAAACTTACAAAAACCCCAAAATGAGGGACAAAAACAAGAATTGGAGCAACTTCAGTATCATCCTATGAATTTTCTATACACAGGATAAATATCTGGATTCTTTTTAAAAGAAAAAAAGAATGTTCGTAGAAAATAAACACATACAGATTACTTTGTGAATTAGCTCTTTTATTTTGAGATTGTTGCAAGCGCCAGCAAATGGGGTTCGGGGTGGGGGGGAATAAAAACAATTCTCTGTTGCAGGTTTTACGAATCTGGCACCTGCTGTGCTAATTTTCTCCTTACACAAACGTAGCGATACAATTGAGCCGCTAAGTCATTTTTTGGTGTTCTTCAAAAGTAGAGTGAGCATGCAGCAAAACTGGAGCCTCACCCTCTTTGCCGGGAAGAAATAAAATATTTACAATCAAATGTTTAGTTGACTAAATTTACATAAAAGAGTCCATATTACTTATATAAATAAATAGAGATGACACTGCACTGTACAGTATGGCACCTGCCACATTGGATTTCACTATTTTTAAGAAAGATTTTCAATAACCAGTTTTTATCAGTTCCCATCATTCTTCTCTTCCCCCCACCCCCCGCCACTCCCCTCCCCCCCCATTCTAGAATCTTCTCATTCACAACAGAATCATTTGCCTTTCTGATCCCCAAACCCATCCCACTGAAACGGTAAAGACAAAACAGCTTGTTGGTGGCTGGGGTAAGGAAACAAAATAATAATCGATTTCTTCTTTTGCAAAACCCAATTACGATTCATTTATAGTCACGTTGTTTCAATTATAAAATATTCTGATCTTTTGATTATGTGCAAGATAAATGGAGTGGAATTTCAAAACTGAATTTATTTTTAAAATTAGTATAAATTCCAAAACAAATCTTTAAAAATTCAGGAAGTTTTTCAGCAATTCCTATAGTAGGTCAGAGTTAAGTAACATCATCTAATTACTGGCAATACCCGCATTTCATTAAAAAGCTCGACGATCATTGTTTTAAAAATGTCCAGGATGTATTTACCAATATATGATATCAGACTGCATTAATCCAGTGCCTCTCCCACTCTTCTCAGTAAAGATTCTGCACCCACCCCCAACACAGCAATGTGCAATTTCCTACAAAGACTTCTGTCCCGCAATGATGGGAAATATTTAATTCCTATCTGATTTAAAACAAAACACACTGATTTTTAAAACCTGAGCTATATCCTTCCAAATTCCCCCCCCCCCCTCCATCCCACCCCCCATTCATCTCCCACCCAAGACTAAAAACAGCAATCATCTCAACAATAATAAATTAAAAACAAAGTTTCTTAAAAAAAAACAAGCCTTATTTATAAAAACAAATTCGGCTTCTGATAGTGCAGTAGGCTTTTATCTACATTTTTAAATGACTTTCATTTTCATTTCTTTACATTATCTGCATGCTCTTAATTATAAAGTTCTTTATGACTCAATCAGGCAAAATATAGGCTCAAAATGAAATAAAATGGGCAGATACCTAAAACATTCTATGTACAAGTCTAATGCAGTTAAATATTCAAGATTTTTCCCCCTCTAAACCTGGCTTTATACAGTATTTCTTTTTAAAAGGAAAAATGTAAAATCCTACAGCAGCCGCACCCAGTCCAACTCATCCCAAAGGGTGAGATCACTTGCAAGGTCAGATCTCACTGGATTTTCCCTACATTGTTGCAGGACATTTACAGCATTTTCAAACATTAGTCCACAACATGACTATGTTTAATCCTGGTGTTGCTCTCCAATGATGCTCAGAAATTAAGTAAAATCAAAATTAAAACAAGGAGTCATGCTTTTTTTTCTCTCCCTCCCAACAGAATTGGGTACAAAAAAGAGAAAGTACTTTAAACGCCGTACATGTCCAGCATGCAGGATTGGATTGGATTTAAAAAGTCCACTTTTGCTTGAAACTCACAATTTTTTCGTAACATTTCTCTCGTGATTCAAAGTCTCTCTTTTCCCCCGTAAAAGTTCTGAGTCCTTTTTTGTATATATTCCTCCTTTTGGCTTAATCTCTCTCCTCTTTCTTCTTACTGAGTTCGTAAGCTTTCTTTCACTTCTTTTTTTCCTCATAAATATATTTTTCAACAGAAAAATGTTTTATTTTAAACTTCCATTTTCCAATATTAGCACTCTTCTGAAATGAGACGGTAACATTTCCATTTATCATCCAAACTAAACTCGAAGCATCTGCAGGATATGTCCTGCTTATTTGTCTCTTTTTTTTTCAAAGTTATTTACAATAGTCATTTTTTCACTCCCTCTTCTCGGAAGGGTTTTGTTGAAAGTCACCTCAAAAGTACTGTTTTTGTTTTGACTCCAAGCGCCCCGCTTACATGTAGAACTCGTTGGAAGAGGAAGTGTTTTTGTTTGGGTTTGGGGCCACTGTAGTTGGCTCCCTGTAGCTCCTACTTGCCATCTTCTCGTACTTCTCTTTGTAGACGTCCCGCTCCTTGGCCAGCCTGGCCACCTCTTGCTTGAGCTGGTCCACCTGCTGCTGGAGCAGGGACTTCTCGCTCTCCAGCATGTGCCGCTGCTGGACCCTCTTGTAGCGGCAGGACTGAGCGTAGCCCCGGTTCTTCAGGGTCCTCCTCTTCTGCTTCAGGCGGATAACCTCCTCCTTGCTGAAGCCCCGCAGCTGCCTGTTGAGCTCCCGCACCGACATGCTCACCAGCTGGTCGTCCGAGAAACGATCCTCCAGGCGCAAGTGGTGGTGGTGGTGGTGATGGTGGTGGTGGTGGGGCGGGCCAGGGTGCGGGTGGTGCCCGCTGACGGGCACCTCCTCGCCGGGGTACTGCTGCGCCCGGTAGCCCTCGAAGTGGTGGTGGTGGTGGGCCTGGGAGCTGCCGATCAGCGCCTCCACCGCGTCCTCGGGGGTCAGGTTCAGCGCCTCGGGGTTGAGGTGGTGCTGGTAGTTGCTGATCCAGTACAGGTCCTCCAGGTGGTGAGCCTTGTTGGCGCTGCCCGGGCTCGGGGCGCACAGGCTGGGCGAGGAAGGCACCGAGCTGCACGGCGTGCTGATGGGGGTGGAGGACAGCGAGCCCGGCAGCCGGTTGCAGTAGCGTTCCGCCTCGGGGGGCTCCTTCTTCACCTCGAACTTCATCAGGTCGAAGTCATTGACGTACTCGATCGCCAAGGGGCTGGTAGGCAGGTCGGTGCTCATGCCGAGGTCGGAGGCCATGGCAAGTTCATATATTTAGGAGAAAGAGGGAGAGTGAGAGAGAAAGTAATACCGGGACCACACGGCAGGCAAGTTACAGAGAAGGGGTTCGAGACACCGGAATGAAATCTCCCTGTTCCAGGGGGTTACAGCCACTCTCAGTCCTGGAAAGAATCTTCCTGATTAAACTCCTCTCCAATTTTCCTTTCTACTGCATGCAAAATGTAAAACAAAGTCAAATTTAAAATAAGTTTTGTTTTGTTTACCTTGTGTGCAACTTGTGCATGCGGCAGCTCAGCTTAAAATTATTTTTTTTAAGGATCAAAAGAGCTTTTCCTGGTCTTATTGCAGCCAAGTCTCCCACTGTTTTCTTTTATTCTGCTCGCCTTTTCACTCTCTGTTAAATGTTGCCGCTCTCCGGTCGCCACGGCGTTTTATTATTTTTTAAAAAATCAATGCTCTCTCGTTCCTCACTTGTCAGGAAAACTTTGCGATCGAGCGTCCGTGGGAAAAGGTCTAAGTGCGAACCTCCAGTGGGTTCCCTCTTTCTGGATCAAGAAGCGCAGAGTTGCTGCATTCGCACAGCCCGGCTGAGACGTGCCACTCTCAGGAACAGGTTAACCATCGGTCTCCCCACCGCGGCTGCCTTTTGAATTGGAAGTGTGTCAATTGGAGGGTTTGTTTTTATTTGCACCAGTGTCGGGGACTCACGCCTCCCGCTCGCCCAGCCCTGAGTGAAACAGCTCCCCGAGCTCCTGGAGCTCCTTTTATAGCACCCCGCTGATCGACACGCCTACAAGGGCGGGGTGAGATCACCCTCCACCAATGGGCAATGACCTCGGAGGTTTGATTTGCATTACACCATGGGGACCTCCCCGGGGAGTGAGGGGGACCTGTCAATCAATCCATCCATCAATCATCCAAGGGATAGAGCGGCAACTACCTCCCTATGTCTGCAACAAGCTTCCAAGGGGGGGAGGGGAGATAATAATACACAAATAATTTTCGGAGCATTCTGAAGAATAAAGAGCTTAAATCTGTTTAGTTAACTCTTGAAGAGATTATTAAAAAGCAATCTTCCGTCGATTTAAAGCCGCGAGTGGACAGAAGATGAACATTTTGTAACTAGTCAGCTATTTCCTTTATTCCCTCATTTTTTTTCCGCTTAGGGACCAACTCTGAACTTAAAGTAATTCAACTTGTTCAATATAACACATCGTATTAATCACATCCGTGGATGTAATTAAAATATCATAAAATACTTAAAATTCTAACTTGATTCATTTCTCTACAAAGGGCTGGACACTCCTTCAGCTCATGCTTATGAGGATAGTTAAGAAGGAGACTGCAATCTGGCTTCTTACTCTCCCACCATTATATAGTAACATGGATAATAGACAGGGAAGCGTCGTTTTAGTGATTTTTGTGAACTCGGATAAGATCGAGAAGGCTGGAAGGTGGCTTACGAAGATTGTTTTTAATTAAAGTGAATTTTACTACAAAAATTAAAACGTAACTAACCTGACATTACAAATATTTTTAAAAAGTCCTATTGATATGATTAACATATCTCATTATTGCTAGTCTGCAACTTTGTCATTTTACCCTAACATTCTCCCCTGCTGTACTCACAATACTGGTGGATGTTATCCAAAAGATAGACAATGAGTACCAGCAATATATTAGGCTTAGAGAGAGAGACATCACAGTTCAATACAGATTGACAAGGCATGTCAGCCTGGAGGTTTCCCTGCCACACTGTTGCCGATGCCAGCTTTTGAATAAGTCTTTCAGATTGTTGTAAAAAATCCCATGCCACTATTTGACGAGCATTAGCACGAAATTCTCATTAGTGTCCTGTACCACATTCATCCCTCAACCAATATCACTAAAATGGATTCCCTGGTCATTAATTTAATCATTTTTTGTGGAATCATGAAATGTGCAATTGATTGCTGTGTTTTGAACATTATAGTGACTACAATTCATAAGTATTGTCCACAGATCACTTGGACATGAAGAGTTTATGAAAGACACTATATAAATGTAAGTCTTTCTGCACTTTTTTTTTACTTTTCAAAGACAGAGATAAAATTTGAGACCTTGTCTCCTTTGCAGTTTCACACCAGCAATGCTTAATCCACTGAGTCCATATAGAACAAATTCTAAATCTGTTTTAAATAAAATGAAATTTAATTGAAGTCAGCATCAGTTTTAAAATGAGGGAATTGTCAGAAAACCAAACTGCAGTGCATTATTGAATTAATCATTTGCACTAAAATCATATTAAGCATGAACAGAAGGTTAATTACTGCATAGATATCTCCTCATCCTTTCTTGCTTCATTCATTATAACTTATATTTCCAAAATCTGTTACTACATCAGCAGCGAATCATCCAAACAGTTAGCAAGCTGCACTGACAGGCTTTTCATTCCAAACACTCGACTATCCAACAGTCATTGTGCAGCTTAGTCTGCGAACCGATAAGCAGACAGCCTGTCATCCATTATTCCCTTTCATTTATTTGTTTGCATTTCCTGTGTTCACTGTCCTACAATAACTCCCAGTTAAAACTTGATTTCATCATTCTCATCCTTAGGTTCAAGTCCTTCCATGATCACTCCCTGTCTATTTCTCTAACTACTGCCAGATCTAAAATCCTTCATGATGTTGCCGATCATCCAGTTCTGGTCTTTTGAGCACCCCATATAATGTAATGCAATGTGAAATTTTGCCCAAGAAAACTCTGGTGAAGCAAAAACTCTGAATTGTTTTTCTGCATTAAAGGTGCTATATGAATGGAAATTATAGTTGTGTTTTTAGTCATCCCCTTTGACCTCTCACTCTTGCAGGGGAAATTCTGCTCTTTTTGTTCTTTGCTCTTCCTTTGTCCTCCAGAGAGTATGGAAATACTGTTCTGCTATGTCCTAACTTGGGCCAAGTGTCATTCATCCATACCCTTCTACATTAGTCCCAGGTGCAGTGACAACCTTCTAAAACTCTCATCCTTGTGTTTAAATCAGTCCATGGGCCCACTCCTCCACCTGTAACCTCCTCCAGCCCCACAACTCTGTAAAAGCTCAGTATTTCTCAACTTATAGCTCTTAGCATCCCATTTTCAATTGCCCTACCTATTTGGTAGCCACGTTCTCAACTGTCTAAGCTCTAAGGTTGCAAATTCCCTCAAAACTCTCAATCTTTCTTCCTCAGTTCACCGTTAGTTGGTCCTTAAGACCCACCTCTTTAACCAAACTTTGGGTCATCTATCTACTCTAATATTGCTTAACGTGGCTCAGTGACAAATCCTGGTCAATTATAATCCTGGGCTTATTATCTCTTGGGATGTTTTGTTTCCATGAAGTTGTTGGTTCCTAATGTAAATTACCATCAATTCCTATATTCTTTCCTTTCTTCCTATATTTCCAGTTTTCATCCATTGCTTCTCAGAGAAGTTAACATTCATTCTACACTTTTTATATCTTTGTGACATTGGCATTTGATTTGGTACCTCTGTCATTCCATTTTCCTCTTTCATAGATATGCATTATTCTCCTACTATACATTTTAGACATTCTTCAGAATGTTCTGCTTTTCTTTTATCTTCCCATCTACTCCTGCTTTTCCAGCTGTCAAATTAATCTTTATTATCTTGATCTTCATCTCTGACTCAGTCTCACATTTTCTCCTCTTCATCCCATTTCTTGTTATTACACTCTTTCTTTTGATGTGTCTCACTGCCAGTGTCTTCTTTCCTCCTTTGATTTTCCTTTAATGTCCCTCAGTTTTACCTTTTGACTGTTCTTCTGATTTTTTTTTCTCCGTCTCTCTCTCTCTCGCTTCCTCACTGGTCTTCTGTTGGTCACTCTATTTTATGTCTCCCTGTCTCTCTTACACTCTCACACGTTCTTACTTTCCCTCCCTCTGGGAGTACTTAATTTAAATCGTCTGTTTACAGACCCTGACAGCTGTTAGGAGCATCAGCCATTAGTGATTTTAATTATTACACTGCCATTGGAGACCAGGGGCTGCTGTCTCTCCTATTAAACAGCCTTAAAATGGAGCAAATGGGAGTCAGTGCAAACTAACACCTACCCTTTAACTACTGTGAATGGACTGGATTTAATTTATAGACTAAATGTGAGCTCTGATTTAACATTAGCCCACAATCAAACAACCTCTGGCCTGGACAAATGTATTTGTGGTTGCTACTGTCTGCTATATTGTAGCAAAGGTTATGTAAAATTGATATAATAAGAGTTTTGAATTATCATCAATCTCCCAACAGGATGTAAAGCCATAACAACCTTTTCCTGAAAATAAACTCTTCTGCACCATCTGATTTATTTTCCGGTTCTATTTCAAAATCATTTACTTTTCTCATGAAATAAAAGAGTGTATAAATGAGAATTGAGTAAAATAACAAGCACACTCCTTGAGACAGGAGTCACTGAATCTGAGTACAAGAGGTCAAGGCCAGACCACCCACTTCCTTTTCAACCTGCTCGCAATTGTCTTCTAGCCTTTTGTGGACTACAGCACATATATGATTGTATCCTGGATCCTGGCTTTTAAACCCTTATTTTTTTTAATTTGCGTGTTCTGATATTTCAGCTCTTCACCCAAGTGAACAGTGTCATAGAAAAGGTAATGTGATCTTTAGAATCAGCTTGTTTTTTTTAACAGCAACGAGTTATGGCTGCGAGTACAGCAGTTCAATATAAATCTCATTCAAAAAGCAAAGTGTTCCCCAATCATCCTTATTTTTCTTGTAGTTGGTGAACCATAGAAATTTGCAGAATAGAATGAGCCCTTTCAATTACTTATATCTGTATTTGCTCTTGGACTGTGCTATCCATCTAATCCCTTCTCCCGAGAATACATCAAGTTTCTTTCGGTCAAATCTTTATCCAAATGCTTCATGGATTCTGCTTAATTTGCTTCTCTTTAAACAAAAAACAATAATATGGTCTATATTTATTGTCCATCCCTAGTTGCCTTCAGGAAAATTGTGGTACCCTTTTCTTGTACCTCTGTTATTGTTCAGGTGAAAACACTCTCTCAGTGCTGTTACATGTAGAGTTTCAAAATGTTGATTCAGCGATAAAGGAGCTGCTACAATATATCTATCTCGAGTTCAGGCTGGTGTGTCATTCAGAGGAGCACTTGGGTATAATGACGCACTTGTTCTTTATGTGACATACCCCATATCCTAACAAGCTTTTGTCTAAATAACAATTTCACCTTCATTCTTTTGAAAATTTCCTAAGATGTACTTAGCTAAACCTCTCATAATTTTCCCTAGTTTGCTTTTTTCCTGAAAGAACTGGCCATGCTAAAATTGCCCGTAGAGTTAGGTGCATTTGTCAGGGGTTAATGTAGGGAAATGGGTTTGGGTGGGTTGCTCTTTGGAGGGTTGGTGTGGACTTGTTGGGCCGAAGGGCCTGTTTCCACATTTAGGGAATCTAATCTAATCTAATCTAACTGAACCTTTGGTGAGGAGAGTCTGTCAGAAAGCTGCCCAACATTAAATACAGCACTACTGATCTTCGCTACTCCCATTATAATGAAGGGGCATAAAATAGTCACTGTCCAATTGAATTTATTTGCCATTCTCTACAAGGAGTACTGTATTGACCCAATTTCTCCCATGGTTGAAGTGAGCTCTCTTGCCAGCCTAAATTAGTCATGGAATGATCGAATTTTCACAATACAGAAAATGGCCATTCAGCCTGATGAGTGACTCTGTGAAAGAAAAACTCATCTAATCCCACTTAGCCTGTCTTCTTTCTGTAGCCCTATAAATTTGTTCTCATCTGATAATTATCCAATTCTCTTTTGAATCTCTCAGTTGACCTGCTTCTACTACACTCTCAGATAGTGCATTCAGACCATAAACACGCACTGTGTAAAACATTTTCTTCATCTCTCTACTGCTTCTTTTGACCATTGTTTTACATTGGTGTCTTCTCATTGTCAACAATTCTGCCAGCAAGAATGGTTTGTCTCTATTAACTCTATATAAATCTTGAAAGTTTTGTAAAGCTTTTATTAAATCTCTTAATAGAGTCAGAGAGATGTACAGCATGGAAACAGACCCTTCGGTCCAACCTGTTCATGCCGACCAGATATCCCAACCCAGCACCACTCTGATCTAAACAGATTTGAGGTATCAATCGGCCATGTTCTAACAGAATGATGGAACAGGATTGAGGATCTGAATGGCCCACATTTATACCTATGATTGTTTCTGGAACATGTTGGTCAGATGAGGGCAGGATTGACTTTGCTTTTGCTGATCTTCATGGCCAAGAAAAGACAGTTATGGGATCAGTGAGCACCCATACCTTCAGGAAAAACGTGGCCATAAGATTCTAAGAGGTCAGATGAGAATTGGGCCAATTGTCTCATTGAGTCGGTTCTGCCATTCAATGAGATCATGGCTGATCTAACAATCCCTAACTCCACTTTCTTCACTTTTCCCCATATTTTGATTTCCTTATTGATTGGGTGGCATGGCGGCTCAGTGGTTAGCACTGCTACCTTACAGCGCCAGGGATCCAGGTTCAATTCCTGCCTCAGGCGACTGTGTGGAGTTTGCACATTGTGTGACTTTCCTCCGGGTGCTCTGGTTTCCTCCCACAAGTCAAAGACGTGCAGGCCAGGTGAATTGGCTATGCTAAATTGTCCCATAGTGTTAGGTGCAATAGTCAGGGGTAAATGTAGAGTAGTGGAATGGGTCTGGGTAGGTTACTCTTCAGAGGGTCAGTGTTCGGCTGAAGGGCCTGTTTCCACACTGTAGGTAATCCAATCTGATTACAATGCCATCTATCTCCATCTTGAATGTACTTAATAACCCAACCTCAACAGCCCTTTGTGGCAAAGAATTCCACAGATTCAATCCTATCTGAGACAAAACATTCATCCTTGTCTCATTTTAATTTGTTCTGTTCAGAGATTATGCCCTCTGCTCTTAGACTGTTCCATAAAAGCAAACAAACCTTTCTGCATCCACCCTGTCAAACTGTGTATATGTTTCAAGTAGATTTCTTCTCATTTTTCTCAACTCCAATGAGTGCAAGCTCAACCCACTCACAGGGTTACATTGTACACCAGAAACTAGCATTGAAAGGCTTCAGCAAGGAGACTTTGCACACAGGGACAGGCACCCAGCTCACAGACTGGATGAGGCTGCATCTCAGGGCTGCTTATTTGTTGTCTTTGCACTCGCTAACTGACTGCGTGCTCACATCATCCCTGTCCTGCTTTACCAGTTTGTGCAGTCACTGAAACGTGCAGTTTGCCTGCTGCAAAACAGTCCTCAGTCTCAGCGGGACACACCTTGGTGTATCGCAATGTGTTACATCAATTTTACGTCTATAATATATGCTAGCAGCTTATTGCATATACTGTAAGGAAGCAGCCATGTCTCAGTGTTTTAGTGAAGTAGTCCTCACTGATGTTCATGGAGACATTCATCAGTCAAGGATGTCCAGCACTGTATACCCAGGAAACCTTTGAACCAGTCTAGGGAACTGATCACACTCAGTGTCTGGTCGGAGTGTTCTCAGTCAGGTTACCCATGACTCTGCAGTCCAGAGAGACTTCATCTCTTGTTTCCATAGAAGCATGTCCAGGGGCTAGGGCTAACATGCTGGAGAAATGAATTGATGCCAGTCAGGGGTCTGGGCATGTTAAGCCAGGGGTCCGCTCACATTGGCCAAGGAGGGGGCTAGACCCTGGTCAATCCATCGGGTTGGGTCCATTCAAAGTTAAAGAGCTTTTGGGATGGGGAGCGAATGAAGTTGTAACTGCAGCCTTGGCAGATTAATCATTGGGAGTAGGAGCTGCAGGCACAGGGCAAGGATACAAAGCGATTGTGAAGGGTGCGGAAAGGATTACAAGGTGGTGGAGAGGAAATACAGTAAAGCATGGCTAGGAAGCGAGTAATGATGGAAAAGGAGGGATTTGCACATGGTCAAGACACCCTGGTTTCAGTGGCAGCCCATGGTTTCATATGCCAGGGGCTGGTGGGGGCTGGTTATGTAGCTTAGCCGTGGGCTGTTAGAGGGTTGAGTGAGGGCTCAGGGAAATGAGATGCCTGTAGGTTTTATAGGATGGATTACTAGGAAGAAGATATTGATATCTGAGGGTTCATTGGTACAGTCAGGCTGAGGGTGGAAGCTGCTGGAAGAGGAGCACTTACTGTCGCCTTCCAAGGTGCTGGAAAATGAGGCAGTGTAATGGGAAGAAGCACACTCAGAGTGGATGGCGTAAGGGCATGTACCTGGAAGAGGGGGTGGGGCTGCAGCACTAACAAACATTAGGGATGATGGACAAGGAGGGACAAAAGATTCACCAGGACCCAAAGCCATGTGTACGTATTGTTGCTCCGGCTTCCACAGGGTACAGTAGGTTCTCAGCACAGACTGCCATCCATGGAACGTCATCTATCACCATGGAGTGCTGGTGAATGGTGTGAGGATGCATTTAGCTCTTGCACAGAGAGACTCACAACTACATGAAAGGTAATATCAGGAACATTTCTCCATAAGCTAATAGTGACGCACAAGCCTTCTTCATCCATGTCACCAAAGTTCCCCCAATAGGTTTCTTCTTTCTCATTATGTCTTAATGCAATTCCTGGCTGAGCAGCTGGATTGGAGGAAGCTTTTGTTTAAAATGCATTTATGGGATATGGGCATTGCTAGGGCAGCATTTATCCCTATTCTAAATTGCCCAGAGGATAATGAACAGTTAACCACATGGAGTCACATGTTGGTGGAATGGATGGAAAGATGGCAGATGAGGTGCAATGCAGAGAAGTGTGAGCTAATGCACTTTGAGATACAGAGTCCTCGAGATCTACAACATAGGGAAAGGCCCTTCGGCCAATCGAGTTTGCACTGGTCAAAAACAACCACCTAGCTATTTTAATCCTATTTTTCAGCACTTTGACTATGTCTTGGCATCATGAGTGCACATTTAAATGCACACTGAAAGTCAATTAAACATAGCGAGTATATTCTAAGCGAGGAGGGTGGAAGATTAGAGGAACCTGAATGTATGTGTGTATAGGCAAAATTGAGGACTGCAGATGCGAGAAACCAGAGTTTAGATCAGAGTTTTGCTGGAAAAGCACAGCAGGTCAGGCAGCATCCGAGGAGCAGGAAAATCGACATTTCAGGCAAAAGCCCTTCATCAGGAATGTGTGTATAGATCATTGAAGGTAACAGGACAGATGGAGAGAACATTTAGTAAAACATATAGTGTCCTTGGAATTATTAACAGAGGCATAGAGCACAAGTGCAATGTTAAACTTGTATAAGACACTTGCGAGACCTTAACTGATATATTGTGTATAGTTGTGGGCATTACATTACAAGAAAGATGTGAAAGTATTATAGAGAGTGCAATAGCAAGATGGTTCTAGGAATGAGAAACTTCAGTCATGAAGGTACGTTAAAGAGAATAGGATTGTCTCCTTGGAGAAAGAAAAGCTGAAAGAAGGTTTGATAAGTTTTCAAAATCTTGAGCAGGAGACAATGGATAAGAGATAGCTGTTTCCACTCAAAAATGGAACAAAAATGAACTCTCATAGATTTAAAGTGATGTGCAAATGAAACCAGAGTGATGTGAAGAAAGAAACTTTGTCACCCAGTGAGGTAGTTAGGGTATGGAATGCAATACCTGGAAATGTATTATTTGATTATTTAGTTAGAAATAATGTGCAAGGGTATGGTCAAAAAGCAGGGGAATTAGTGCTAGGTAATGACGATCATTTCAGGAACGGATCCATTACAATGGCCTGAATGGTCTTTAATGCTCCTATGCGGGAGCTGGGCGGAAGTGAAGTTGGAGCGCAGAGCTGGTCAGGAAGGTAAGTGATTGTTATTTAAGAACTTACCTCGACGCCAACGGTCTTTTTGCAGCAGAGCGTGGCGGGAGCTGGGCGGAAGTGAAGTCGGAGCACAAAACCGGTCGGGAAGATAAGTGATTGTTATTGAGAGGCAAGGAATTGGGAGAGAGTGCAGTTGAACACGTGGCTGCAAGGATGGTGTAGGAGAGAAGGCTTCAGGTATTTGGACAATTGGACTGCATTCTGGGGAAGGTGGGACCTGTACAAGCAGGACGGGTTGCACCTGAACCAGAAGGGCACCAATATCCTGGGAGGTAGGTTTGCTAGCACTCTTCGGGGGGGTTTAAACTAATTTGGCAGGGGGATGGGATCCGGACTTGTAGTCCAGCAAGTAGGTTAGCTGTTTTTCAGAATGTCCAAGAATGTAGTGAGGCTGTGGAGAAGGTAGCACTGACAGGGAATACTTGCAGACACAGAGATGGGTTCAAGAGTGTATACTTCAACGCAAGGAGTATCAGAAATAAGGTGGGTGAACTTAAGGCGTGGATCAGTACTTGGGACTACGATGTTGTGGCCATCACGGAAACGTGGATAGAAGAGGGACAGGAATGGTTGTTGGCGGTTCCTGGTTACAGATGTTTCAGTAAGATTAGGGAGGGTGGTAAAAAAGGAGGGGGGTGGCGTTGCTAATTAAAAATGGTATAACGGCTGCAGGAAGGCAGTGCAAGGGGGATCTGCCTTTGGAGGTAGTATGGGCTGAAGTCAGAAATAGGAAAGGTGCAGTCACCTT
>NC_057713.1:30796638-30939944 GCF_004010195.1 Chiloscyllium plagiosum
TGATGGTATTGTTTTGTAATTGATTGTGACATCTGGAGTGTGCTGTATATCCCATTGCTTTCAAAATAAATTGATACATTTTATTCTCAATTTGAATGTAAAAGCATACAAGAGTAAAGCTTCAGAGAGAGAAGTCACTGTTTACAGTAGATTGAGCAGCGGCTTGTTTTCTTGGTACAGACAGTAATATAAAATTGTTTGCTGACTTGACAGACTGAAAGAAAAGATAAAGACTTACATTTATGTTGCAATTTTCATAACCACCAGATGTCTTAAAACATTCTGTAGTCATTGGTTGAGAGTGCTAGGCCTTTTCTCATTGGAACGGCGAAGGATGAGGGGTGACTTGATAGAAGTTTATAAGATGATCGGGAAATAGATAGAGTAGACAGTCAGAGACTTTTTCCCCGGGCACAACAAAGTGTTACAAGAGGACATAAATTTAAGGTGAAGGGTGGAAGGTATAGGGGGGATGTCAGGGGTAGGTTCCTTACCCAGAGAGTGGTGGGAGCATGGAATGCGCTGCCTGTGGGAGTGGCAGAGTCAGAATCATTGGTGACCTTTAAGCGGCAATTGGATAGGTACATGGGTAGGTGCTTAAGCTAGGACAAATGTTCGGCACAACATCGTGGGCTGAAGGGCCTGTTCTGTGCTGTATTGTTCTATGTTCTATGTTCTAATTTAATGATCTTGTAGGCAAGACTAGGCAAAGACAGCAGATTTCCTTTTCCAAAGAACATTTGTGAACCAGATGAGTTTTAATAACAATCAACAGTGGTAACATGGCCACAAATAGACGATATTTTAATCCAATTTTTAAAACCATTGGAATAAATTTCACCATCTGCCATGGTGACATTAGGTCAAGGCTGATTAGTGAGTAGTGATTGAGAGTGACAGCAGGGTTAATGTCAGAATTAATCTGAAACTAAGAGTGGTATTTATTAGTTTTGTGGGACATAGATGGTAATCTCCTGTGTGGCCAGTGTTCTCTCCCTGTAGGGGAGGAAGATATGAGGGTCAGGCACATTTCCACTCATATAGACTCTCTCTGCTCTGTCTTCTGCTTTCATGAGCAAAACCAGAGGTCAGGGCAACGAGTGAGATACAATGGATGATATGACTGTTAATGCTATAGCACGTGGGGCAAAGATAGTGAGTTGTTCTGAGTAAGTGAGAGGCAACACAAGAGAGCTGCAGGGTTAGGGTATAGGAGGATTGGGATGGAAAGGGGGTGGAAATGGAGCAAGTGACATAAGGTATTGCCTGCAATTATGAAAATGATAAGAGTATTATCCTTGGTGGGAGATGGGTGCAGTAGCACAGATAGAAGTCTGTTTGAGGTATCAAAGGAAGGTGTGTCTCATTTACCCAAGCAGTACAAAGGATGCCTTTAACTGTCTTTCTGCTTTACTGGTTGTTCCTCCACATCCTGCAGATGGGGGCCTTCCTTAAATCAGGTTGCCAGGGTCTGGTGGTGCAGCCTTCTCTGCCTGTCCTCCAGGTAGAGGAAGCCTCTCCTCTCGGAGTATCCTCCCATCAGAACCTTCAGGTCCCTGGCAGAGAATCACAGTGCCATCTACACCTTCTCCAAAGCTCTCAACCTGTTCAGTGTCTATCCTTGAATAAGTAGCCAGCCCTTCCAGATGCACAATGTGCTTTTCAAGATGGCCAGGTGTAAGGGATGCTGGTCATTTGGTGGATATCCACAGAGTGGTGAGTCGTTTTGAGAACAGTGCAGGCTAAGATGAATTAGAAATTGTGAGAGATACAATAGGAGCAGAACAGGGAACTAATTAAGTGAGTTTGCTACGCGGCATTGAGAAAACATGTTAGGCCTTGCGGATAAAAACTATCCAAGGAACTTGAAAAAACTTGGCCATAGCCTACAAAATGTCAGATTCATGTCATAATATTTCCCAGTCCAAAGAAAATCTATTAATGGATGCTTACTATTTTGGATGTACTGGCAGGATCAAAGACTGCTGGGATTGCTTACCTGTCAGAATTTGTCTTTGGATGGTTGTCATGGATCTGACTGAGGGTTTCTCTCTTACTGAAGCACACACTCAAATATACCTTAAAGCAGCTCTTCAGTGAAATCCGCAGGACTTGGCATTTTCCAGAAATGATAAGAGAATACCAAAGCCAATAACCCCACTGGCAGAGGTAGGCCCAAATGATGCATTTGCCTTTTCCTTTGGTTTCACAACATCTCTCAGTACTGTGGTTTTACCAGAGACAGCACTTTTAACATAGTCTGACCTGCAGAAATTTGCAGATTGCCCGATATTAGTGACTAAATTGGATAAGTTAATGAAAATTTGCTTCATAGTCAGCAGTTCAGGTCCTGTACAAGGCTGGAAGGGAAAATTATGAACACTGAGGCCCTGCTGATGGAGGATATTCCAGCACCATGAAAGGTTGTATAAAGGGGCTTGGTAAGAGAAAGGAAGGACATAGAAGAGGCTGATATTCAGCACCAAGGAGGGGAGGGTAAAGCAGTCATAGCTAACTCAAATATCATAAACATAGTTATTTATAAACTGCGAGAGTGCAGTTGCCAAAGCAGAGGCAACATTGAAGATAAATGTCAAGATCCATTGAGAATAGCAAGGACCTGTAAGGTTACTTGTCTGAGCAACTAATTACCTAGCAGTTAGGTTTCTAATTTCTTACTCACTCTTTGCAAGTGATCCCCTTGGAAGTAAATAAAAGTGTGAATCCCATTACTGCCCATTTTATGGCCTTATACATCCCTGGTGCTACCTTACCAGAGGCAGGAGCAGACCTGAAACATAGGAAGGCTGGTCGTTTTGGCTGCACAGACTGGTATTGGGTAAGGGGGAGGGGGAAAGCACTCCTTTGTGTGTCCCTGTGCCAACTGGGGGCCAGACACCCAACAATCACAATTGCTCTTTATTCTCCCACCTTAGCCTCTGAAACCTAGCTCCTCAGCTTTCTCACTTGGCCTGACAGTTTGACCCGGCATCTGCAGTCCTCACTTTCTCCTAGTTTGACCCGGCAAAATCCCTCCATGAACTGGTGCCCAATTCTGGTGATGATCTTCAGTGGGGACTGCCCAAAGGCCCAGCACTGGCCATCTTTCCTGCCTAGCATTGCCAGGCCTACAGAGTTGCCAGCTAACCTGTCGGGTGACTTCTCTAAGGTGTGAAGTCAGAACTCTCGACTCCAGCCGAGGTACCACGAATTAACTGTTAAAGGAGTGTGCAGCAGCCATACCTCTTATGATGCAGACCCCTTGAACGAGAGGCAGAAGTCCCATCTCCAGTTGAAGGATGCTCCTCAGAGCTTCATGGGGCTGAGTTACTACAATAAAACCTTGCCATCGAGAAATAAAATCTGAATATTCTTTCCCCCTGCTATTGGCTCATTAAATTCAGTGGACCACCAACTGCACATGCCAGGTCTCAACACTCCTGGCAATGGTAGTGTCAGGAAGCCCATCTGTTGACAATTCACCCACATGCAAGCAATTAATTCCCATGTAAGGGCCTCTATCTGCTCAGATTTAATCAAGAGTGGGAGATGTCTGGGCCAGGTGTCAGGGTTGGCAGATTCCTCTGTCCTAGTAGAAGAGTTCCTTCTCGAATAGCCCCTGGCCTGATTATAGGGTACCCCCAAGTTTTCAACACTCTTTCCAAACCTCAGCTCTTCACCTTATTTGTGTTCTACCCTGTGGAAGAATTGTTACCTTCAGGGCAGCCATTTTGTCACATATTAAAAGCCTGGAAACCATTTGGAATCTCATTTTAGTGCCTGCTTGCTAAAAACCTGTGTTTCCCATGCTCAGTTACAAAGGTTGGCCTTGCAGCTGTACTGATATCTGATAAATGGATTCTTTCCTCACATGACGCTATTCCTCTCTTTGCAAGGACCTATTGCATTCTAACATCTGCTTATCAGCTACTAACCAACACTGTCCAGACATGACGTGACTGTAGCTAGTGACTGGGCAAAGTGCCTTACTTTGCTTATTATCCTGCAATTAGAGACATAGAGTCATAGGGATGTACAGCACGGAAACAGACCCTTCGGTCCAACTCGTCCATGCTGACCAGATATCCCAACCCAATCTAGTCCCACCTGCCAGCACCTGGTCCATGTCCCTCCAAACCCTTCCTATTCATATACCCATCCACATGCCTCTTAAATGTTGCAATTGTACCAACCTCCACCATTTCCTCTGGCAGCTCGTTCCATACACGTACCACCCTCTGTGTGAAAAGTTGCCCCTTAGATCTCTTTTATATCTTTCCCCTCTCACCCTAAACCTATGCCCTCTAGTCCTGAACTGCCCCACCCGAGGAAAAAGACTTTGTATATTTATCTTATGTTCCTCATGATTTTATAAACCTCTATAAGGTTGCCCCTCAGCCTCTGACGCTCCAGGGAAAACAGCCCCAGCCTGTTCAACCTCTCCCCATAGCTCAAATCCTCCAACCCTGGCAACATCCTTGTAAATCTTTTCTGAACTCTTTCAAGTTTCACATGTTTCATAACAGTTTGCTAATTGTTAAATGTTTGTAACCTATATAATCACGCAACTTGCTGTATCTCATCGGAATGACTTGTGCCCACTAGGTTGACTTGTCTCTCCCCGTGAGGTCACAAATAAACCAATCAGTAACTCAAGGTTTGTGTGGCGTGATTACTTATCTAAATTGGACCGCGACGAGCGAGTCACCCACTGTATAATTTAATTCCATCCCCAACATGCCCTCGCCTAGGCTCAACACCTTGACAAAAGGTGTTCCCTATACACTTTACCCAAATCTCAAACCAAAACCATACGCCTTTGGCCCAGAGTTCTGGCAGCCCTCCAAGTTGGAACTTTCTGTAAGTGAAAGGCGGAAATACCACCCCAACTTGGTTAATGGCCAATTGGCTCTAATTAAGTAGCTGCAGGGCAACCAGGGTTCCTACTCCCCTCCCTACACCCTGTCACCTGGGTGGCATGGGAATCTGGAGCCTCATAATTCAGTCCCATATCAGCCGTGTTGAGTTTGCACATTGGATGTAGGCAAGAGTGAACTCCAGTGTGACTTCACGGATGAATACCTATGTTGCATATGAATGATGGCTGAGGAGTCAGTCAATCAGAGGCACTTATGGAGTGGCAACTCAGCCAGAAATGTGGCACAGTCGCTCAGTGGTTAGCACTCCTGGCACCCAGGTTTGTTTCTACCCTCAGGCAACTGTCTATGTGGCGTTTGCATGTTCTCCCTCTGTCTGTGTCTGTTTCCTCCCACAGTGCAAAGATGTGCAGTTGAGGTAGATTGGCCATGTTTAATTACCCATTGTCAAAAAGTGTGGCACTGGAAAACGTGCCGCAGGAAACTTGATGTTTTGGGCATAAGCCCTTTATTAGGAATGCGTTCCTGATTGAAGGGCTTATGCCCAAAACATTGACTCTCCTGCTCCTTGGATGCTGCCTGACCTGCTGTGCTTTTTCCAGCGCCACACTTTTCAACACTGACTCTCCAGCATCTGCACTTTTCACTATCTCCTAAATTGTCATAGTGTCCAGGGATGTGCAGACTAGGTGGGTTAGCTATGGAAAATGCAGAGTTATAGGGATAGGATAGGAGATGGGTCTGAGAAGGTTGCTCTTTAGAGGGTCAGCATGGACTTGATGGGCAGAATAGCCTACTTCCACACTATAGGAATTCTATGAAGAATAACTCAAGACTCCAAGAGCTGCTTTTCATGTGCACTTGCTTGGGAATTTTATCTGATCTGCGCTGTTCTGCCTTTATGCATTGCCTGTCAGTACAATATAAATCTTAATGTATATAAGTGCTGTTTCTACCTCACTCCTTCTTTAAGTTACGCTGGTGGGCTTGGAGAAGCATCAAAGAAATTGAAGATATTTAATTACTCTGAAGTTCCCCACTTCCTAGTGTCTCCATGTTGGGCACAATACTTTCAAGAGGTCAGGCACTTAACCAAGATAACATGAGTCTGGTCACGTAGACATTATTCTGTTGAGTTTGTAATCCAGAGGGTTTGGCCAAAAACAAAATCCGAGGGTGAGAGTTCAAATCCCACCAAGGCAGCTTTGAAAATTTGAATTAATTTCAAAAGAACTTGGAGATAACAATGAAACTGATCATGGCTGTTTCATCTTAAAATACCAACTAATTCATTAATATCTATTTGTGAAAGAAGTCTGTCATCAGTACCTGATTTAAGAGATATGAACCACCAGTCTCACACAAATACGGCAGATTCGTAGCTGCCCATGTTATCAGAGCAGTGAGAGATGGACAATAAATGCCAACCTTTGTACTGATTTTTCTTTACTTTTTCTTCAGATATGACCATCGCTGGTCAAGCCAGTGTTAATTGCATATTGCAGACTTCCCTCGGCCTGACTGATTTCAGGCAAATTCAGTGAGCATTTAAAAGACAATCACATTGCTATGGCTCTGAACTCACATAGGCTGGTTCAGGTAAGGATGGCAGAGTTCCTTCCCTCAAGGACATTAGTGAACCAGGTGGACTTTTACACTAATCGATGATAGTTTCATAGTCAGAGAGATCTACTGCACAGAAAAAGACCTTTTGGCCCATTGAGCTGCACCAGTCAAAAATAAAAACCCAACCATTCTCATTCCATTTTCCAGTCATCCCAACACTGAGAATATGCTTCATTTCCCAGATTCAGCCTAACTGAATGTAAATTTCACCAGCTACCGCATTGGGATTTGAACACAGAGTCTTTTGGTCCAACTCGTCCACATTGACTAGATATCCTAAATTAATCTAGTCCCATTTGCTAGCACTTGGCCCATATCCCTTTAAATGTGTTGCTGGAAAAGCGCAGCAGGTCAGGCAGCATCCAGGGAACAGGAGAATCGACGTTTCGGGCATAAGCCCTTCTTCAGGAGAAGGGTTTATGCCCGAAAAGTCGATTCTCCTGTTCCCTGGATGCTGCCTGACCTGCTGCGCTTTTTGCAACACATTTTCAGCTCTGATCTCCAGCATCTGCAGACCTCACTTTCTCCCCATATCCCTTTAAACCCTTCCTGTTCATATACCCATCCAGATGCCTTTTAGATGTTGTCATTGTATCAGAAAGCATCAGCCTGGAACACAGTGGATTACCGTGACACCACCAACTCCCCTAAATAATCACTTCCCCAAGAATGATTTTTTTATAAAAACACTGATGCACACTCTACTATTCACTTCAGTTGTATAAGGACTAGTTAGACCCCAACAGGAATACTGGCATTCAATTCTAGGCTCTGCACCTCACTTAGGATACAGGCAGCTTGCAGGAAGTGCAGTGAAGATTCATCAGAATACCAGAAATGGTACCAGGGCTAATAAAGGCTAAAGTGAAATAAAATAAAGAAGTATGGATGTTGGAGAACTGAAACAAAAACAGAAATTGCTGGTGAAACTCAATAGATCTGACAGCATCTGTGGGAAGAAAGCAGAGTTATAGTTTTGACTCTTCATCTGATGAACGTTAATTTTGCTTTCTTCCCACAGATCCTGTTAGATCCATTGTTTTACTCCAGCAAATTCCTGTTCTTGTTTCTAATAAAGGTTAACTTATGAAGTCAGGCTGTGTAAACCTGACTTGCATTCCCTAAAATGGAAGAAGGGGGAGGCAATCAAATCGAGATGATTAAAACATTAAAATTATTTGATATGCAGAAATGTGGAGAAATCATTCCTTAACAAGATAATCCAAAACCAGAGGACATAGTCCAAAAATTAGAGTCAGACAACTGTTTAAACCAAGTCCAGAGTTGTAAACTCCACTCTTTCAACTTCTGAGGTTAGTACAAGAGTTTATAACTTTTAAACAGGTGTGCTTTTCCTGCCAATTCAATGTGTTCTTGACATAAATTAAAGCTCTGAAGAAAAAACAGATACACAGACCTCTTAAGGTAGTCAAAATTAAGGAGTTAGTTTTATTGTAAGCATCCTCAGTAAAATGTATAAACATTATCAAAAAGTTAAAACTTTCTGCAAACCTAACATATACAAATACTGGCATAGAAACAGGGTGAAGGGAGGGAGAAATGAAGTACAATTACATTGCGAAGGAATTCAATGAAGGAATTATATGTTGAGGTGGTTTGGTAGTTGTATTGAACAGACTTCTACAATTTAAAAGACCTCAATTTGAAATCAGTTTTACCTCAGAATTGGGCTGACCTCATCCAAAGAGAGAGCATGGACTTCTTGCTCTTGTTAGATGTTACACAATGTATCTTTTGTGCAGCAAAACCATGAGCTTATCATAATAGCTTCTCAGAATGTGTGGCTATTAGTCTGCAATGTGAATCAATTTTTAATGAAGAGTTTAGGTGGCCCATTGTCAGACTTTCCTCGTGATCCTTTGATAACGGGGGCCTCTCAATCCTTTTTTTGATCGTGAATTTTGGATTTAAATGTTTGTTCTGGGAATATGTGTAGTTGAGAAGTCTTGTTCTAGTGGGACAGCTGAAGGTATCATGTGAGTAAGATGATTAATTTTATTGGTCAGGTCTTTGTATAGCCTTACCAAGTGTGGGAGACAATGTCAGCCATCTTGATGGGACATTTCTTTGTAAATCCTTGAGAATTTGACTATTTCAGATTAGATACCTTTAATGGCTATTTCAGTATCCCAGATAATTTTTACAACTTTCTCTCAAACTAAAATCAAAGGCTTTTAAATTAGCTGGACATTTGATGATTAAAAGTTTGTATTTATATCATGACAGGATTCAGGAATCAAATCAGGAAACACTTTTTCACACAGAGTGCAGTGGAAGTCTAGGACTTTCTCCTTCAAAAGATGGTGAATACTAAGTCACCAGAATGGCACCAAGAGGCTGAATAGTCAATTCCTATGTTTTATCTCCTTCCCTTAACCAAATTTGAATATTTGCTGCTGTCCTTCAGAAAGACCAACTAATGAATATTAGGTAGGAGACCTAGTACCCTCTTATACTGCCCAGCTAATTGTCTGAACCCACTGAAGGAACCGCAGATTTCTCAGCGTATACTAGTTAAATCATTTATTACAAGGAACCAGACAAATGTAGTACTTCTGTGTGCCCTATAAAGAAAGATTAGGCAAAATGAACCAATGTTCTTTCGAGTTTCAAAAAATGCGAGGTGATCTAATTGAAATCTATGAAATACTGAAAGGGTTAGACAGGGTAGATGCAGATAAGACTTTTCCCCTGATTGGGGTATTTAAAACCAGGGCACACAATTTAAAAACAACAGGGATGCCCCTTAGGTCTGAGATTAGAAGTTTATTTTTACTCAAGAGGGTTATACATGTTCAGAATTCTCTACCACAGAGGGCTGTGAAAGTTCAGTCTTTGACTGTGTTTAAAATAGAGATCGATTAGTTTCTAATTACCAGTATCAAAAAAGGTTATTGGGATAGGGTGAGTAAAAGGCTTTGGAGAATTCGATCAGGCATGATTCTATTGAACACCAGGGCTGATACAATAGGCTGAATGGCCTACTTGTATTCCTGTACAGGTACTCCTAAATACAGTCACTTTGGAGAAATTTGTCATGAGCGCTCTGCATTGACACTACAGAATATAACCTTCCTGAAAATCATAAATTATAATTTATAAAGCAGTCTCAACCAACTATCTCCTATACTGACCCCTACTGGTGGATATTAGCTAAAGCAGAAAGCTTCTATGAGAAGGAAAGCAATAAAACACAACAATAAAATGCTAGTAAAATAACTCAGCAGGTCAGGCACCATTAATAACATTCTTTTGCATTTATTAAAGATGGTAAATTCACACTGAAATCCCACACACCACATTGTTCTGGCCATTAATTTTCTCCCCGAACTCCTCCTCTTTGCTACCTTCAATCTATTGATCACTTACCATTTATCCAGAACTGTAGAATTGGGTAAACCCTTTCTCTCCCTCAATCTTCCTGACACAATTTACAGGCTTATAAACTATAGCTGAGCATTAACTAACCCCAGAAACATCTGTTCTCACACTTCCCTTTCTGCTCTTTTCAGTCCTGGTAGTTTTCCACTGTTTGCACTGGTCTTTTGAAGGTTTCTTGATAGTTTGACTAGGTTTCCACTCAGATGGTACTGAAAGAAATTTTTGTCCTCAATTTTGGTGTGTAAGACCAGCCAAATTCACTACCCTATTCAAACCTTAACCATTCTCACCAAGTGACATTTTAGCTTCTCTGACATTGAAATTGCCATGGCTCTCATTGTAAGCAAACCGAGGCATAATTTAAATTGGACATTTGTATCCAGCCAGGAAAACAGTGAGGAAAATTGACAACTAGCCTGAACAGACTAAGTTCATTTTAAGAAATTACTTTTCTGTGAAATCTTTGTCTCGGGAAGATCTGGGCTATTTTCTGTCAGTCTCAATGGAGGTAATAAAGAAGGCAAATGGAATTTACTGCTAAGGGAATAGAGTATAAAGTAGAGAAGCATTTTGTCAACTGTATAAGGCAATCGTGAGACTGCACCTGGAGTATTGAGTACACTTTTGGTTCCCATACTTCAGGATAGATGTAGTTGCATTGGAGATAGTTTACAGGAGGTTCGTTAGATTGATTCCAGAGATGAGGTGTGTGTCTTACAAAGAGAGATTGAGCAGTTTATGCTGTCTGGTGTCTAGAAGGCTGAGAGGGGATCTAATTGAGGGGTATAAAATGCTAAAGGGGATTGACAAAATAAATGTAGAGATGTGGGCAATCTACAATGAGAGGTTATAGTTTTAGGATAGGGGGTGGCAGATCTAAAACAGAAATGTGAAGAAATTACCTCTCTCTAAGGTTATAAATCTGGAGCATTCACTATCCTAGACTACAGAGGATGCCAGGACATTGAGTAAATTGAAGGAGATAGATAAACAGATTTTTAATTAGTAAAAGGTTGAAAGGCCATGGAGAACAGGCAGTGGAGCTGAGGCTGACATAAGGTCAACCATGATCATATTGAATGGCAGAGTAGGCTCGAGCAGCTGAATTGCCTACTCCTGTTCCTAGCTCTTATGTTCGAATTAAGTCCTTAGGTCAACACAAACCTGAACTTGCCTCTCCCTCTCCCAGCATTGTAATGTGTGCTTTGCCTCAAGCAGGGTACTTGTACCTGAAGTCGCAACGCTCTCATTATGATAAATGCATAAGGTCACTTAAGGGAGTTCTGAACAGGCTCCCTAGCTATAATCAAATGGCAGGACAGGGTGTCAAAAGAGTGCAGTATATCATGGCAAATTTTACTCTACACACTATTGGAAAAATCAGATGGGTAAAAATAGTCAAGATGAGGAATTACTTGAATGATTTCAGGATAATTTTTTTACAGCAGCATGTAACATAACCATGGAGCAGTTATATTAGACCTGGTTTTGACAAGAGCAAAATGACCGCATAATGAAAGCACCCTTAGTAGTCACAACTTGGATTTTACATACAGTTTAAGGGAGAAGTGTAGATTCATGACATAATAAAAATTAATTTTTTTTCTAAAGATTAAATATATTTTCTAAAGATACATATGGTTTGACAGAGACATGTTACCAATTGAATAATAATACAGTGCAAACAGTTAAACCAAGTTTATAAAATTAACAATTCAAACTTCAATGTCACAGTTTGACCGTTTGTCTCCGTGTCCTGATCTGGCAATCAGCAAGAATGATTCTTTGGAAGGATCAGCATGGATAGAAGTAAGTAGAAACAGGAGTGCATAAAGACAAACGGTGGCTCTAAGACCAAAGACCCTGCATGTCAACACGCCTAATGATTAGGATTACTGCAGGAGGACACAAGGAACACCTCAAACTCCAGACCCACTCCAGGTCCTAGCTCCTTTCGCACTTCGAACTCCAGCTCCACTCCAGGTCCTAGCTCCCATTCCACCTCAAACTCCAGGTCCGAGCTCCCATCCCACCTCAAACTCCAGACCCACTCCAGGTCCTAGCTCCCATCCCACCTCGAACTCCAGCCCCACTCCAGGTCCTAGCTCCCATCGCTGCCGTGTCTTCACCATTCCCCCAGACCTCCCCCTCACTGAGGACAAACATTTAGTCCTCAGTAATGGCCTCACCTTTATCCCTCTACAGTCCCAGATTAATGAGTTCAAAACATGCTGTGACCTTGAATGTTTCTTCCGCCGCCTCCGTGCCTACTTTTACAACCAAGACTCCTGCCCGCCCACCGAGGACTCCAACACACCCCATCCACCTGGATACCCCATGCTGGCCTGCCCGCTCTTGACCTCTTCACCGCTCTTGACCTCTTCATTTCAAACTGCCACTGTGACATCAACCAGCTCAACATGTCCAACCGCCTCACCCACTCCAAACTCTTGCCCTCACAATGCACAGCCCTCCACTCCCTCTGCTCCAACTCCAACTTCACCATCAAACCAGCGGACAAATGGGGTGCTGTGACCGCTACACCGCTGAAGCCAGGCTTCAACATGAAGACACCTCCACCTACTGCCCCCTCAACCCTGACCTCAAACTCCATCACCAAACCATCATCTCTCAGACCATACACAACCTCATAGTTCAGGAATCCCACACCGCCTGGTTCTACCTCCTACTCGAGATTGACAAGCCTGACTACCCCTGCCGACCTATTGTCTCAGCCTGTTCCTGCCCCACCGAATTCATCTCCACCTACCTCAATACTGTCCTATCCCCCAGGTCCAGGAACTCCCCGGTCCAGGAACTCCCCACATATGTTTGGGACACCACCCATGCCTTCCACCTTCTCCAAGATTTCCATTTCCATGGCCCCCAACTCCTCATCTTCACCATGGACATCCAGTCCCTCTAGACCTCCATCTGCTATGACCAGGGCCTCCAAGCCCTCTGTTTGTTCCTCTCCTGACATTCCAACCAATACCCTTCCACAGACACTTTTATTTGTTTGGCTGAACTGGTCCTCACCCTCAACAATTTCTCCTTCCAGTCCTCCTGCATGCACTCTAGCTATGCCTGTCTCTTTGTTGGCTATGTAGAATAGTCCATCTTCCGTAGTTACATCGGCACCACCCCCCCCCCCCCCCCTCCCACTTCTTCCTCCACTATATTGATGACTGCATTGGCGCTACTCGTGGTCCCACAAGGACTCCCACAGCTACCTGGATTACACCTCCTCCCATCCTACCTCCTGCAAAAATGCTATTCCATATTCCGAATTCTTCCGCCTTCGCTGCTTCTGCTCCCAGGAGGACCAGTTCCACCACAGAACACACCAGATTGCCTCCTTCTTTAAAGAGCGAAATGTCCCTTCCCACATGGCTGAAGATGCCCTCCAATGCATCTCATCCATGTCCAGCACTTCCGCTCTTGAACCCTACGCCTCAAATCGCAACATGGACAGAACCCCCTGTGGTGTAAAATTCCAAGCAGTGGAATGTGGTGAAACGGTTAAAAATTATGTCCCAATACATGTGTGAATAAATCACATCATCCGTTGACATTTTTGCCACCTAAAAATGGACCCCACCACCAGAGATAGATTTCCCTCTCCACCCCTACCCGCTTTCCGCAAAGATAGTTCCCTCTGTGACTACCTAGTCAGGTCCACGCACCCCAACAACCCACCCTCCCATCCTGGCACCTTCCCCTGTCACTGCAGGAATTGCATAACCTGCGCCCACACCTCCTCCCTCACCTCCATCAAGGCCCCAAATCCATCAAAGTTTCACCTGCACTTCCACACATGTAATTTAGTGTATCTGTTGCTCCTGATGCAGTCTCCTCTGTAGGATGCCTTCTCGCACAGCATTTTAGAGAACATCTCTGGGACACCCGCACCAATTAACCCCACTGACCTATGCTGAACATTTCAACTCCCCCTCCCACTCTGCCCACATCAAGTCCTGGGCCTCCTACATCACCATTCCCTCACCACCCGATGCCTGGAGGAAGAATGCCTTATCCTCTCGAAATACCTCAACACCATGGCATCAATATGGACTTCACCAGTTTCCTTATTTCCCCTCCCCTCACCTTACCCCAGTTCCAACCTTCCAGCTCAGCACTGCCCTCATGACCCGTCCCACCTGTCAGTCTTCCTTCCCACCTATCCGGTCCACCCTCCTCTCCAACCTATCACCAGGAGATCATATCCTGGTCTCAATGTTCCTGCCTGCTTACAATAGCCCTTTATCCTGCTTTTTAAAACTCAGAAACATATTTCTTTCTTTCTTGAATCTATTGATTGATTCTGCCTCCACTGCACTGTGGGGCAATGAGTTCCACAGATTCACAACCCTCGGAGAGAAATAGTTTCTCCTCGCCTCAGGTTTGAACCTCACTCGATATCAATAAGCTGTTGCTCAAGACTGTTCCACAAGGGGGAACATATGTTCAACATCCACCTTACTAACCCCCTTTAGCATCTTAGATACCTCAATCAGATCTCCTTCCTCATTCTGCTGAACTCCAGCTAGTACAAGCCCAAACTACTCAACTGCTCCTCGTACAACAGCCCTTTGATCCCTGGAATCAATCTGGTGAACCTCCTTTGAACTGCCCCCACTGCTGCCAGAGCAGCAAAGGAAGGAGACCAAAACTACACGTGATACTCCAGGTGTGGTCTCAACAATGCCATATATAACTGTAATAACACTTCTTTACTTTTATAATCCAGTCAATTTCCAATAAATGTGAAGATTCCATTTGCCTTTCTTATTGTATGTTGTACCTGCATACTCACTTTCTGCAATTCATGCACAAGGATACCCAGATCCTTCTGCACTGGTGCAACTTGAATCTTCTTCGCATTAAATAATAGTTTGCCCTTTTACTTTTCAGACCAAAATAGATAACCTCATATTTATCCACATTAAACTTCATCTGCCAGATCTTGGCCCATTCTCGTAGTGTATCAATATTAATTTGTAAATTCTTTATCTGTTAATTACAGTCTGTTTTCCCACCTATTTTAGTATCATCCACAAATTCTGCTATGTTGCACTCTGTCTCTGATTGCAGACCATTTATATAGATTATAAATAGTTGAGTTCTGTGAATTGAATCCTGTGGTACCTCACTAGTGACAGTTCACCATCCAGAGAAGGACCCATATATCCCAACCCTCTGCTTTCTATTAGTCAGCCAATTCTCTATGCAAGCCAATAACTCTACTTTTAACCCCCTGGGATCTAGCCTTCTGGATCAGTCTTTTATGCAGCAGCTTGTCAAATGCCTTCTGGAAACCTTGCTGAATTGTGGACTCAGGGCACTTGAGTGTTCACAAACTGAGGGATGGATTTCGTGGCTTTGTTTTTGCAGTGACCAGGACTCATGACAGAAGCGGGCAGTGATCTGGATGTTTTCTTTTCTTTTGGCTGTGTCTTTTATTTCCGCTTCTGTTCCTAACCTTGTCTTTTATATGTTGAAAAGGCAGCAGAGAATGGTGACTTTACACACCTTTCACTGTAATCCTGCATTCCTGTGCTCGAGCGCACGTAACAACAAAATCTCAATCTAAATCTAAATCAAAGAAATCTCAATTTCTAATGATAACTGGATTCAATCAAAAACCTAAATAATTAGCTATTTCACCACTCTGGTTAGGTTTTCACCACTCTGGTTAGGTTTTGAACTTGTGATAGCCTGTGGAGGAATGGGACTAGAAAGGAATAAACATACTGCTCTAACCTCTGTCATAACATGGCACCCACTATTATCAATGAGGCCAAACAAGACATAAATAAGAACATCTTCTTGCATTAATTTTAATGCCTTTCTTGATCTCTGGAGGTCCTAAAGCACATTATAGCCTAAAACACTTGTGAATTGCAGCAACCTTAAATAAGGCAGGAAACGCAGGTATCTGTGCACATTAAGATGCCATAACTAACAATGAGATGATCACTGCTCTGGTCAATATTGACGAAGGAACTTTATTCAAAATAGGGTAACTGCACCTTTAACATCATCTGGGAGGGCAGATGAGGCCTTGGTTTCAAATTTTCATCTAAATAAAGGCGCTATTTCTGGTAGTGGAGGTCCAGCCAACAAGAACAGTGTGCAGAGAAGGTGTTTCCCATAATAACCTGTGGGATTCTGCAAGTAGTTAGGGGTGGTAGAAGTTTCATATAGATATGTATTTGGAATCTGATATGTCAATGGGCACCCAATTGATTTTTAATGTAAATTCAAGCAAGGAGAACTGTCGTTAAAAGAGTGAGTCCAGAACTTTCTATTGTGAGACCAGGAAGAGCAAGAGAATCTCCCCACATCCTGGAATCCCCCTGCCCTAGACTCTACATCCTCCAGCCCATTTCACAACCCCAAAAATCTTCTTTGCCACTTTTCTTTGCCTGCAACAGTCATGTTATTTTCCACTCCTACTGGTTCAAGGTGAGAAGTGAAACTAGTGACATTTAACTGAGGCCAGCATTTAATATCATCTTCCTGATTTACCACATGGAACATCAACTCAGTGGGAGCCAAAAGCCTGCCTCAAGTTAATAACTAGCTGATCAATGTAATCTGTACAACACTCAGTATTAGTGTTCTACCCAATCAGCGTAGGCCAGAGATACTGACATGAAACGTAATGGTCCCATTTCTGCTCTGACTGAGATCATGGAGGGGAATCAGGCTAGATCTTTATTGCTACACCAGCTGAGCAACCTGCCATGTTATGATGTTACCCTTAAAATCATTTACTCAACAGCACAAATCTCCATTTAAAATGTACGTTTTTTAACTCTTGCTGACAGATCAATCCTAACTCTCAGCTAAATTCTTCAGGTCGGGTGTCAGAAACTCCAAGGGTTCAAGACTATTACCTAGCATTGGGATAGAAGGCTTGTCAATGCCATGTATGGGTTCCATCCAGTCAATATATGATGCTAAGGTCAACAGGTTATGAGTAATTATAAATTGGGTGAAACATTGATATTCAGAGGTGCTCTGAACGAATGATGCATCTGAAGTAATTTGCTGGACTTAAGTTACTCTAACCAGATGCACAAGTACTCTGCCATCCATCTTACTGTCCCAACCTGTCAGCACCTACTGCCCATCGGTTATGTCTTTTTAAAATAGATATTAACTCTTTCCGTAACAAAATTCAATGTTCAACAGAATTGCTTTTGAGCTAATGTTTCCCCCTTCCCTCTTGAAGGCTGCTGGAAGGGGTACAGTATCTGCTTTAAGAAGTCTACCATTGCCTGCCAAATGAGACTAATTTCAGCAGGTTAGTTGACTGCATGTGGTGTCACATCCAAGGTAACTTGATATCTATGCATGTGTACTTTCTGCTTTGAGCCACTGGATCTTTGAGCCACAGGAACCCTGACTGATGTGGTGAATTGGAGTGTTTCCACATCCTGATTTGTTAACTTAGCAGAGACCAGAAGTCAGACCTGGGATCTGCTTGCTTTGACTGGTTCAATTCTGCGCTTGGCAGCATAATTACCAGCTCAAATATAAAACAGAATCTAATTGAATTAATCCATATCGAGCGCAGATTTGGCCATTGTTCTTCAAGTAAGTCAAATGCATTTGTAGGGGTTCAAAGTGAGGTCATGAGGAAGATAGTAGCTTTAAAATTAATGCGTTATGGAGAAGTTATGGAACTGAACCTATTCTAATTGGGGAAAAAGAACAAAGTAAGTGAGAGTGATGTAATTCTCAAATGTTATTACAATGAAAAGAATGAATTGGGTGAACACAGAATAAGTTGGTGAAGAGGAGGTGGGCAGAGGGAAGAGGGCGTGGGAATACGGTGGCTTGCAGAGCTGGGAGTGGGTGACCCATTGATGAAATAAGGATCAGGATGGTAAATAGGTGAAACCATGACAATAACAGGACATGAACCTGTGAAAATAAAAAACTATGAATGAACATTAAGAAATAATAAATAAAAGTAGGGCCAAGAATGTGAATAAAATGCATGGATATAAATTGGAGAAGAGTTGTAAATGGAAGAATGATAATATATTGTGGTGCAGGGATGCCTTTGGGGAAACCATGAATATAAATTTTGGGTGGGTGGGGGGCGGGGGGTTGGTCCTGGCTCTTGAGGGCAGTGGTAATGTCCTACCTCTGACTCAGGATTCAAGACCCACCTGTTCCAAGGTGTGTAATAACATTGCTGAATATATTGTTGGGACAGCTAATAAGGGTGGAAGCCGTGTGTATAAATAGGTGTTTTATAAATAAACTATTTAATACAGAATAATAGATAGTTGGGGTTGGGTTACAAGAAATGTAGCCAGTGTTCTAATTTTTGTTCTATGCAATATGTTTTATTGCACCATCCTTTAGTTTATTTCGCATGTCTACTCATCGAGTCATAGAGATGTACAGCATGGAAACAGACCCTTTGGTCCAACCCTTCCATGCCGACCAGATATCCCAACCCAATCTAGTCCCACCTGCCAGCACCCGGCCCATATCCCACCAAACCCTTCCTATTCATATACCCGTCCAAATGCCTAACTGTGCAGGTTCGCTCTCTTTCTCTCTCTCCTGCAATGACCTCACCATGTGCATCCTTTGTTTGTTCTTCTCCCTTTTAAAACTGCTGTTGTTTTGACTTTTTTTTCCAAAGTTCCAAAACAATGCAACAGCATATGAAACAGTAATTGCTGCTCCTGCAATTTGAGGAAATCACCTCCAGCACTAAAATAGCTCAAAAAAGGAGCAGCTGTTACGGCCAGAAATTTTTCCCATCCTCCATCTTGGATTACTCAGAATCCTCTCATTCCTCAAGTTGCATGAATTTAGAGAAGCCATCTTCTCTGCAGGAAATATTAGTTTCCCATGTGGCTTGGAGTGAACGGTGGTTATAGCTTGGAATTTAACTGAGATGGTTTGTATATAGAATAAAATATACTTCGTATCAGTTTACAAATTTGCATCAGGTTGAGAGGTTCAGATCGTTTATACACAGAGTAATAAAATTGGAGAGTAATAGAAAAATAGGACAGTGTTATATGCTTGAATCATCCTTGTGGATTGGCTAAGAAAATTTAGAGTCATAGATCATACAACATAGAAACAGAGCTTTTGGTTCAGTTAGTATGTTCCCAATTATGTTCCCAAACCTGTCAGTCCCACTTGCCTGCATTTGGCCCCATCCCTCTAAATCTTTCCTATTCATGTACTTATTCAAATGTCTTTTAAATGTTGTTACTGTACCTGCATCCACCACTTCCTCTGGTGGTTCATTCCACATATGAACCACTCTCTGTGTAAATACTTTGCCCCTCATGTCCTTTTAAATCTTCCTCCTCTCATCTTAAAAATCAATCTCCCAGTTTTGAACTCCCCCACCCTCAGGAAAGTACGTTTGCTGTTCACCTTATCTATACCCCTCATGACTTTATACACCTCTATAAAAGGTTACCCCTCAACCTCCTATGCTTCAGTGAAAAAAGTCCCAGCCTATTTAGCCTACCTTTATAATTCAAACCATCCATTCCTGACAACATCCTGATAAATCTTTTCTGAACCCTCTCCAATTTAATTATATCCTTCCTATAGCAGACCGACCAGAACTGTACACATTACTACAGAAGTGGCCTCACCAACGTCCTGCACAACCTCAACATGACATCCCAAATCCTACACTCCAGGGTCTGACCAATGAAGGCGAACATGCTAAATACCTTCTTAATCACCCTATCTACATGGAACACAAATTTCAAAGAATTATGTATCTAAATTCCCCAGGTCTCTCTTCAAAAACACCATCCAAGGCCCTACCATTAATTGTATAAGTCTTGCCCTTGTTTGTTTTACCAAAATGCAATACCTCACATTTATCCAAATTAAACTCTATCTGCTACTCTTCAGCCTGTTGCCCCAGCTGACCAAGATTCCTTTGTAACCTTAGATAACGTTCTTCACTGTCTACTATAGCACCAATTTTGGTATCACCCACAAACTTACTAACCATGCTTCCTCATTCAGATCATTTATATAAATGACAAACAAAAGTGGACAAGTACCAATCCTTGTGGAACACCAATGCCCCAGTGCAAAAGACAACTCTCCACCACCACTCTCCGTCTCCTACCATAAAGCCAATCTTAAGACCAAAAGACACAGAAGTGGAAATAAGGCCATTCAATCCATCAAGTCCACTCCACTATTTACTCACGGCTGGTGGGCATTTCAACTCCACTTACTTGCACTCTCCCCGTAGCCCTTAATTCCTTGCGAGGTGAAGAATTTATCAATATCTGCCTTGAAGACATTTAACATCCCAGTCTCCACTGCGCTCTGTGGCAATGAATTCCACAGGTCCACCACTCTCTGGCTGAAGAAATGTCTCATTTCCATTCTAAATTTACCCTCTTTAATTCTAAGGCCATGCCCATGGTTCCTAGTCTCCCCACCTCATGGAAACAGATTCCCAGCGTTCACCCTTTCTAAGCTATGCATTATCTTGTAACTTTCTATTATATCTCCCCTAAACCTTCTAAACACTAATGAATACAATCCCAGGATCATCAGCCATTCATCGTATGTTAGGCCTACCATTCCAAGTGTCATTCATGTGAACCTCTGGACACGCTCCATCACCAGTATGTCCTTCCTGAGGTGTGGGGCCCAAAATTGGACACTTTTATATCCAATTGGCAAGCTCTCCCTGAATCCCATGTGATCTAACTTTACTATGAGTCCACCACGCATAAACCATGTCAAAGGCTTCACTAAAATGCATATAAACAATGTCTACCACTCTGCCCTCAATCATTTTGGTTAGTTCCATAAAAACTCAATCAAGTTTGTGAGACACGGTTTCCCTTGTATAAAGCCATGTTGACTATCTTTAATGAGTCCTTGCCTCTCCAAATGCATGTAAACACTATCTTTCACCACCACTGCTGACAACTTACAGAACACCGATATTGTATCTATAGTTCCCAAACTTCTCCTTATAACCTTTCTTAAATAAAGGCACAATATATGCCATCTTCCAGACTCCAGCGTCTTAGCTATGGTTACAGGTAATACAAATAGCTCTGCTAGGAGCCCTGCAATTTCTTCCCTAACTTCCCACAAAGTCCTAGGTTACATTAAGAATCATAGATCATATAGTCATAGAGATTCACAGGAGAGAAACAAACTCTTTGGTCCAATCTGTGCATGCCGACCAGATATCTTACATAAATCTAGTCCCATTTGCCAGCACTTGGCCCATATCCCTCTAAACCCTCACTATGCATGTATCCACCTAAATGCCTTTTAAATGCTGTTATTGTACCAGGCCTCCACCACTTCCTCTGGCAGCTCATTCCATACACGCACCACCCTCTCCATGAAAAAGTTACCCCTTAGGTCCCTTTTAAATCTTTCCTCTCTCACTTTAAACCTATACCTCTAGTTCTAGACTCCCCCTCCCCAGGAAAAAAGACCTTGTCTATTTACCCTATTCATGCCGCTCATGATTTTATAAGCCTCTATAAGGTCACTCCTCAGCCTCCGATGCTCCAGGGAAATTAGCCCCAGCCTATTCAGGCTCTCCCTATAGTTCAAATCTTCACCTCTGGCAACATCATTGTAAATCTTTTCTGAGCCCTTTCAAATATCACAACATCCTTCTTACAGCAGGGAGACCAGAATTGCATACAATACTCCAAAAATGATCAAAACAATATCCTGTACAGTCGCAATATGACCTCCCAACTCCTATACTAAATGCACTAACCAATGAAGGCAAGCAGACCAAACACCTTCTTCACTATTCTATCTTGACTCCACTTTCAAGGAAGAGCTTTTGCCCGAAACGTCGATTTCGAAGCTCCTTGGATGCTGCCTGAACTGCTGTGCTCTTCCAGCACCACTAATCCAGAATCTGGTTTCCAGCATCTGCAGTCATTGTTTTTACCACTTTCAAGGAAGTATGAACCTGCATCCAAGGTCTCTTTGTTCAACAAAACTCCCCAGAACATTATCATTCAGTGCCTTTCCTAAATGCAGCACCTCACATTTATCTAAATTAAACTCCATATATCACCCCTTGGCCCATCTGATCAAGATCCTGTTGTACTCTGAAGTAACTTTCTTCACTGTCCAATACGCCTCCGATTTTAATGTCATCTACTAACCATAACTTCTTTGTTCACATCTAAATCATTTCTATAAATGACAAAAAGCTTTACACTTGTTCGCGTCCCAGAGGTTTATCCACCTTTACATTTTCCAAGACCTTCCAGCACTTCCTTTTCTGTAATGTGAACTATTTTCAAAACATCAATATTCATTTCCCAAGTTCTCTATCCTCCTACTTCTTTCACCACAGTAAAAACTGACATGAAATATTCATTTGGTATCCCCCCATCCCCTGAGGTTCAACACATAGATGACCTTGTTGATCTTTAAGGGGCCTATTTCTTCCTAGTTGCTCTTTTGCTTCTAATGTATTAGTAGAATCTCTTTGGATTATCCTTAATCTTATCTGCCAAGGCTATAACATATCCCCTTTTGCCCTCCTAATTTCCCTCTCAAGAATTCCCCTACAACCTTTATATTCTTGAAGAGATTCATTTGATCTCAGTTGTCTATATCGGATATATGACTCTTTCTTACTCTTGACCAGAACCTTAACTTTATTCATCATTGTTCTCTACTCTTACCAGCCTTACCTTACACGCTGACAGGAATACAATGCCTCTGAACTCTTGTTATCGCACTCTTGAAAGCCTCCCACTTGTCAATCATCCCTTTACCTGTGAACAGTCTACTCCAATCAACTTTTGAAAGTTCCTGTCTTATACTCTAATTAAAAACCTTAACTTTTACTGAAGGCCTATCATTTTCCACAACTATTTATAACAAGAATCCAGAGAAAGTATATTCCTGTTAGGGTGAAAGTAAAGGCTGGTAGGTATAGGGAATGCTGGATGACTAGAGAAATTGAGGTTTTGGTTAAGAAAAAGGAGAAAGCATATGTAAGGTATAGACAGGATAGTGTATCCTTAGAAGAGTATAAAGGAAGTAGAAATATATGAATAGGAAGGGTTTGGAGGGATATGGGCCGGGTGCTGGCAGGTGGGACTAGATTGGGTTGGGATATCTGGTCGGCATGGACGGGTTGGACCGAAGGGTCTGTTTCCATGCTGTACATCTCTATGACGCTATGACTGTAATAGAATTATGGATTCTAGTCCCAACGTGTTCCCCTACTAACACTTCAGCCATTTGCCCTGCCTTATTTCTCAAGAGAAGGTCAAGTTTTGCTCCTTCTCTCAGAGGTACATTTAGATATTGATAAAGAAAATGATCTTGAACATATTTAACAAATTCCTCATCATCCAAGCCCTTAATGCTATGACAGTGTCAGTCAATGTTTGGAAAATTAAAATTGCCTACAATTACAACTCATTATTCTTACATATCTCTCACATCTCTACATATGTGTTCCTCAATTTCCCTCTAATTACTGGGGGGCTTATAGTACAATCCCATTAAGGTGATCATCCCCTTCTTATTTCTAAATTCTACTCATCTAGCTTCACTGGAAGATCCCTCAGAAATATCCTCTCTATGTACAGTAGTAATGAATTCCTTAATCAAAAACACCATTCCCCCGCCTGTCTTGCCTCCCTTTCTATCCTTCCTATAACATCTAAAAGCCAGAATATTGAGCTGCAAGTCTTGTCCTTCTCTTAGCCAGGTTTCTGTAAAAGCTATGAGGTACCATTCCCATGTTCCCCTACATGCTCTGAGTTCATCAGCCTTGCCTGTAAGACACCTTGCACTGAAATCAATGCAGTTTACTTCTGCAGAATTAATATGTTCTCTGATTTGCTCTTGTCTGCCTTTTCTAATTAACTTGCTCTTTTTCGATTGAGAACCATCCTCATCTGACTTTCTATTTTCATTTCTATTTAGGAACACCCCACCCCACCCCACCTCCTGACTAGTTCAAATGCTCCTGAAATAGAACTAGCAAATCTCCCTGTCAGGATATTGGTCTCTTTCCAGTTCAGTTGAAACCCATCCCTTCTAAATAAGTCTTTTCTGTCCCAGAAGAGATTCCAATGATCCAAAGATCTGAATTCTTGCACATTGCACTCTCTCTTCAACCAGTGATTTTTCAGCCCTGTTTTCTTATTCCTACTCTCATTAGAACGTTGCACAGGGAGTAAACCAGAGATTATTACATTTGAGGTTCTGCTTTTTAACTTCTACTTAACCTCCTACATTCACTTAGCAAAGCCTTAACTCTTTCCATAACTATGTTGTTCTTATTTATGTGTACACCAACTTTCGGCTTCCCACTCTCTCCTTTGACAATAAGCTTCAAATATCCTTGACCCTGGCACCAGGAAGGCAACTTTCTCTCCTGGATCCATGGTTGCAGCCACAGAAACTTTTGTCTGTGCCCCTGACAGGAGAGTTCCCTAAGTTACTCTTTTAAATCTTGACAAACCCTGCTTAACATAAGATTCATTCTTAGTGCCCAAGATCTGATTGCCACTTTTATTTTCCTTGAAAGACTGTTCCCTTTAACATGGAATATTTGTTTGAAAGACAAATAGCCACAGGACTCTTCTGCACTACCACCTTACCTTTCCTGACATCCACCTATCTATCTGACTGATCCTGCTCTCTAACCACTTCTCCAAATCTACTTAAATAAAAACCAACAGACCTGCAGATGCTAGAAATCAGAAAAAAACCCTGAAATTGCTAGCAAAGCAAACGATAACTCTGACTTCTCTCCATAGATGCTGCCAGACCTGCTGAGCTTTTCCAGCAATTTCTGTTTCGGTCTCCAAAGCTACTAACTATCTCCCATATGCCCTCAGAGACACTAAGACTAAAAAGAAGAAGCTCTTATATATATAAAAACAACCTCTTACCCACGGATTTTAATCTTAAGCATGCAAGAGAGAAAAAATAATAACATTTAAATTCTTAAAAAGTTCAAACACTTAGCTGAAACTCCCGTCACCCTTAAAATGCTTCCTCTTCAAATCCCCTATCAGTCAGCTTTCAAATATTCGGGTCTGAGAAAAGAGATGCCGATCCCTGATCCTTGTGTTAGTTAAGCAGCTACAACAAACAAGATGAAAAAGAAAATCCTCAGAGTTCTGTCCTTGCAAACAGAAAAAGACGAATCTCTCTCCAGACCTATTGATACTCATGGCAAACATGTAGGCAGGCCTCTTCCACAAACTCCATGTGAGAAATAATCTCCTTCCTCGTGTATTTTTTTTCACTTCATGAATTTTTCTTGGATTCAAAAATCATTTGAAATGAAATTTTCCTGCTTCTGCTCTATAAACCAGGGGAACGTCACAAGAGAAGCCTGCAACTCAGGAGTAGCTGCAAGACGCACATTTATCCTCTCTCTACCATTTTTCTTTTGTTTGTTGTTTTCCATATCCTCAGTACACTGCAAGGTTCCTGAACTAACTAATTGTTTTGATCATTAATAAAATTAGTCTTAGTGGGCAGAATCATCCCAGCCTTAGAACGACATGGGCCACTGTGAGAATGGTGGGAAAATCACATAAAATGGTCAGAGAGGACCTTCTTAAAATTGAAACTGAAAAGTTCCATTTTCAAACCCATTTTTGTAGGGAAAGGCGAGATTCTCTCTAGTGAGTAGCAAGAGGCCTATTTGCATGGATTATCACTGATTAACATCACTCATTATTACCTAAGCTTGCCTCATTCGTGTATAATTTCCCATTCTCCCACCTGCTGGATAGAAGCTGGATGCTGTGAATTCCCAACATGAAAGTCAGACTCATAGACATTTACAGCACAGAAGTAGGCCATTTGGCCCAACCTATTTTCCAGCTTTTGGTCCATAACCCTGGAGACTTTGGCAAGACAAATGAATATCTACATACTGTTTAAATGTTCCAAAGGATTCAGACTCAGCCATCTTTTCAGGCAATGAGTTCCAGACTCCCAATATCCTCTGAGTGAAAAAATATTTCTCTTGAACTCTCCTCTTAGCCTGCTACTTTTTATCTTAAATCAATGCCCCTTGGTTACTGACCCCTCGACTAACGGATAAAGAGCCTTCCTGTCCACCATTTCTATGCCCCACATAGCCTTACACACTGCTATCAAGTCTCCTCTCAATCTTTGCTGCTTTAAGGAAAACAACCTGAACCGATCCAATCTTTCGTTTTAGCTCAGACCATCCAGCACAGGCAGCATCCTGACAAATCCCCACTGCATCCTGCTTAGTACAGTCACATCCTTCCAATATTGTGGGGAGCAGAACTGCACTCAGTGCTCCAGTGTGGCCTAACCAAGAATCATGTACAGGTCCAGCATAACCTCCCTGCTCTTGTATTCTATGCTTCGGCTAATAAAGGCAAGAATCCCTCATGCCTCAACCACCGTACCTAACTGCCCTGATTAGGTCCTCAAAAATATTTCAACAAATTTGTCATACATATCCTTCATTTAACAAATCCCTGCTGGCTATCCCTGATTAATCCATATCCCTCCAAGACAATAAGACCACAGGAAATAGGAAAAGGAGTAAACCATTCAGCCCCTCAAGCCTGCTCCACCATTCAAAAGGGATCATGGCTGATCTGACATTCCTCATATCCACTTTCCTGCATTTTCCCTTGAACCCTTCATTCTTCTACTGATCAAGAAACTATCTCAGCCTTCAATATACATAGGACTCTGCCTCCACACTTCTCTGTGGCAAGAAGCTCCATAGATTCATTACTTTCAGAGAAGAAATTCATCCTCATCTCAAACTTAAATTGGCACCATTTATTCTGAGACTATGCCACCTGGTCCTAGGCTCACCCATGAAGAGAAACAACCTCTCAGCAATTTACCCTGTCAAGCCCCTTTACAACCCTACATATTTCAATGAGATTACTTCCTATTCTTCTAAGTTCCAGTGAGTAGAGATCCAACCTGTTTTGTCTTATAAGCTTTGGTACCAGGGACGATTCTAGTGATTTTTTTTCTGAACTGCCTTCAATGAAATAATAGTTTTACTTAACTAAGGGGACCAAAACTGATCACAGTACTCCAGATGTGGTCTCAGCAGCACCTTGTCCAGCTACAGTAAGACTTCCCCTCTCTTGTACTCCAACCTCCTTGAAATAAGGGCCAACATTCCATTTGTCTTCCTGATTACCTGCTGCAGCTGTGTACTAGCTTTCAGTTTTCACACACAAGTACCTTCCTTTTGTATTACAACTGCAGCTTTTCTCAGTTTAAATAGTATTCTGCTCTCCCTTACAATATAAATAAATTCACATTTTCCCATGTTATACTCAATTTGCCACCATTTTGCCCACTTAATTAATCTAGCAGTATCTCTCTCTGTAAACTGTAGCCTTCCAGCAACTTGCCTTTCCATGTAGTTTTGTGTCATCTGCACACTTGGCTGCAGCACCTTTGGTTCCTTCCTCCACATAATTAATATATATTATAAACAGTTGTGGTCCCAGCATCGATCTTTGTGGAATCCCACTGGTCACAGATCAACATAAAAAAAATCCCTTATCCCCACTTGCTATATCCTGACCATGACCAATTCTCTATTCGTGCCAACATTCTGCTTCCAACATCACAGGCTATTGTCTTATGACTTAACATTATGAGACATACCTTCTCAAACACTGTCTAGAAGTCTAAATATAACCAATCTACTGGTTCCCCTTTATTCACTCTGGTTCAGATTTCCTTACAAAATAAATAATTCAGACATGACTTCCCTTTCATTAAGTCATGTTGACTCTGCTTGATTAGATTATGATTTTCAAATTGTTTTGCTATTAGTTCCTTAATAATTAATTCTGATACTTTCCAACATTAGATGTTAAGATAATCAGCCTATAGTTACTCGTTTTTTGAATACAGGTGTCACATTGGCAGTTTTCCAATCCTTTGGTACTCCTCTAGAATCCAAGGATTTTTGGAAAATTACACCCAATGCACTGACTATCTCTGGATCTACCTCTTTTAGAATCCTAAGTTGCAAGCCAGGAGAAAGTGAGGACTGCAGATGCTGGAGATCAGAGTCAAAAAGTGTGGCACTGGAAAAGCACAACAGGTCAGGCAGCATCCAAGGAACTGGGAGAATCGATGTTTTGGGCAATCATCATGAAAATTACAATTATTGCTCTAATCTTTATTCATGCTTCTCTTATTTGTTGATTTGTAGTCTTTCCTACAGTGTGACTACTGTTGAAGGTCTGTACACAACACCTACCAATGTCTTCATTTCTTTGCTTTTTCTTACTTTTTTCTTACCTCCATCCAAATCTACATTATCCAAGCCGAGATCATCTCTCACACTGTCCTCATCTTATTAACATTGCTACCCCACCAGCTTTTCCATCCCTGTCTTTCTGAAAGGTCAAATATCCCTGAATGTTAAGTTATCAGTTTTCATCTGGTTGTAATCATATTTCTGTAATGGTTACAAGATCATATTTACTTATCTCGACGTGCTGCCATTTCATCAAAATTATAGCTTAATGCATGAAGCATTCAGAGTAAAGTCTTTAAGTTTGTTCTGTTATCACATTTCTTGATTTTTTTCCTTATTGCAATGTGACATTCACACCCTCTGTTCCTTCCTTTTATTAATTTTGTAAGCAACTATTCACACCTCCCACTATTTGTTTAAAGCCCTATCCACAGCCCAAGTTATGCAATTCACCAGGACTCTTGGTCCCAGCATGATTCAGGTAAAGACCATCCCATCATAATAAGGGATGACAATATTCCATGAATTCAAATACTGATGACAATATTCCATGAATTCAAACCCAGTTCTCCCACATCAGCCTTTGAGCCATGCATTTACCTCTTTAATCCTGTTTACCCTTTGCTAATTAGCTCATGCTTTTGGAAATAACCAGGAAATTATCACTGTTTGTTCTGCTTTTTAGTTAGCCCCTCGCTGTTCATATTACCTCAGCAGAATCTCTTTCCTTGTTCTACCCATACTGTTGGCACCTATCCATCCCCTCCCATTTCAAGTTCCCCTACCATTGGGACTTTTGATCCTGGCCATACAAAATAGTGTCTACTCCCATGGCTATACTATCCCTGGTTACAACAATATTTTACTTGACTACCTCCTTTTGAATGGCTCCTGTACCATGGTGCTATAGTAAGTTGGCTCTCCTCCCCGCATCATCAACTCTCAACTACACAGGAAACAATCATCTCAAACCTGTTAGACAAGCTCAAGGGCTGAGGCTACTTCAGCACTATCTCTTGTACCCCTCTACCTGGATGACTCGTAGCCACACCCTCCTGTTTCTGACCACTGACCAAATTCAAGGCAGTTAATCAGCCTCCTGAAATATATCATCAAGGTAACTCTCCCCCTCCCTGATGTGTCGCTGTGTTCGAAGCTCAGACTCCAGCTCCATCAGCTCTGAGCCAGAGTTCCTCAAGTGACCAACATTTGCTACAGATGTCCTCGCTATGAACCACAATGGGGTACTATGCCAGGCAGTTACAACACATCGCCTATATTCATTTAGTTGTTAATTTGTACTTTTTTCTTTTAAATTTCCAATTGGTCTTCTAGTTTCTTTTCATATGTAAAATATTGCTTCTTTTTACCTTTAATTTCATAGTAACTTAAAATAGCTAATCAAATTAGCAGTGATTATCAACCAATGAACTCAGTTTCCTATGATGTCACTTTTTGTTTCGTGCTGGACCCCTGATCCTTGACTTAAATTTAGCCTTCATTTTACAAGGATATTGCCAGGATTGGAGGATTTGAGCTATCGGGAGAGGCTGAACAGGCTGGGGCTGTTTTCCCTGGAGCATCGAAGGCTGAGGGGAGACCTTATATGGGTTTACAAAATTATGAGGGGCATGGATAGGGTAAATAGGCAGTCTTTTCCCTGGGTCGGGGAGTCCAGAACTAGAGGGCATAGGTTTAGGGTGAGAAGGGAAAGATATAAAAGAGACCTAAGGGGCAACTTTTTCACACAAGAGGATGATATGTGTATGGAATGAGCTGCCAGAGGAAGTGGTGGAGGCTGGTACAATTGCAACATTTAAGAGGCATTTGGATGGGTATATGAACAGGAGGGTTTTGGAGGGATATGGGCCAGTGCTGGCAGGTGGGACTAGATTGGGTTGGGACATCTGGTCGGCATGGACGGGTTGGACCGAAGGGTCTGTTTCCATGCTGTACATCTCTAGGACTCTATTAACTAAATAAAGCAAGCAAAAAGCACTGCTTCCCCTTTGCACCAAATTCCCATGCTGCTCCAAAATCCCAGAAACACATACTTAAGGATTGATGAGGGCAGAGTGGTAGGTGTGATCTATATGGACTTCAGTAAGGTGTTTGACAAGGTTTCCCCATGGGAGACTTGGTTAGCAAGGTTAGATCTCATGGAACCTGAAAATGTGTTGCTGGAAAAGTGCAGCAGGTCAGGCAACATCCAAGGAGCAGGAGAATTGACGTTTCGGGCATGAGCCCTTCTTCAGGAAAGTCCTCACTTTCTCCTAGATCTCATGGAATACAGGGAGAACTAGTCATTTGGACACAGAACTGGCTCAAAGGTAGAAGACAGAGGGTGGTGGTGGAGGGCTGTTTTTTAGACTGTTGGCCTGCGACCAGTGGAGTGCCATAAGGATCGGTACTGGATCCTCTACTTTTTGTCATTTACATAAATGATTTGGATGTGAGCAAAGGAGGTGTAGATAATAAGTTTTCAGATGACACCAAAATTGGAGGTGTAGTGGACAGTCGAGAAGGTTACCTCAGATTACAACAGGATCTGGACCAGATGGGCCAATGGGCTGAGAAGTGGCAGATGGAGTTTAATTCAGAGAAATGTGAGGTGCTGCATTTTGGGAAAGCAAATCCAGGAATCTATCCCATTTAGGCCTGTGGATTTATACACTTTTAAGGCTGCTATCCCTCTAGCAGGATCTCTCTCTGTTATTTTCTTCTAATATTTCATAGACCACCATCATGATGTCTATACCCATGTCATCCTTTTCCATTGTGAGGACCATCGCAAAGTATTGATTGAGGATTATTCCCATGTTTTTGTGTCCACAGGATAGATTATCTCTGTGGTCTCCACTGGATCCTGCACTTTTTCTATTTATTGTCTTGCTCTTGCTTGTATAAATTATCTTTTATTTTCCAATGCATTCTCACACAACATTCATTGTTTTCCTCATTTTCTTTTCAAGTTCCCAATATTTCCTGGTCAGAGGGTCCTTTGATCAATGCACTGACTTTCTTTTCTGGAAGCTTCTTCCACTCATCAGCCTCAGACATCTGGACAGTTGAAGCGAAAATTACATGGGGCATAGATCCTGGCCCATCCTTATCCTCTGCCATTATGAAACAAAACCTAATAGAGCCATTGCAACAATCTCCAAAATGGTCCCTACACAGTTTCATGTTTCTCCTGCCCAGGTTCATTGCCAAATATTCGCTCTCAGAACCAGCGCTCCCTTGTTAGGCTGTGTACTGGCTAAAAAGGTTAATCCAGAATACAGTTTAAGAATTTTGATCCCTCCCTACCTTTCACATTAAAACTATTCCAGTTACTATCCATGTAGTTAAATCCCCTAACATTACTGCTTTATTATTCTTCCATTTCTCTAAAATCTGATTGCATATTTGATCTTTCATCTCTTGCTAGTTGCTTGGGAGTCAGTAGTATGTAGTTACCAGTATATCTTTTATGCATACCTTATTTGATGATCTTCAAAGATACCCTCCCATCACTGCTATAGTTAATTCCTTGAACAATTATGACACGTTCTTCCTTCCTCTTCTATTCCCTTTTCTACTTTTGTCTCAAAACACTATAACCAAGAACGTTAAGCTGCCAAATTTGCCCATTGTTATGACCAGGCCTGACCCCCTCAAAACATCTCAAGAAGATAGCCTAGACCCTAACTTTTCCAGTTGCTTTAAGTAGGTGTATGTACCAGGAGTAATGCAGTTGGCCCAACCACTCAGTTTTAAACAAAACAGAACTTATTTATACACGAACAAAGGAGAACAGAATATAGAATAACACAATTTACCTGAAAACCCAATCGACTCTCTTTCGTAACTTGATGATGCTGTTCGAAATTCTTGCAATAACCCCATAAATACCCCTTTGGCAAAAAGGGAAAATCAAACACAGGTTCTTACAGGAGAGATGTCAGAGAGAGAGAGAGAGAGAGAGAGAGAGAGATATCAGCATGGAACAGCTCCTTTAGGTCATCAACAGCTTGCCTGGGTCCCCAGCTAAGACTTAACCAGCAGCTGCAAAACAGCCAGACTGTTAAAACCAGAAAAAAACTGAGCTGGGAGAACTGGCCACTCCCCTTTCAATTTTACTTTTTTTTAAAACTTGAAAGCCTTTTCCAGAGGCAATATCTGTTAGCTATAATCAAATTAGCCCTAAAGCCCATACAAACCAGGCACATCAGATCCTCCCCATTTATGATCCCTCAAACAAAACCAAGGAGAGAATAACCTTATCAAAGGAACAGCATTGTAAAACCTTCTTCAGCCAAGTCTCAGTCATAGCTCCATAACTGTACCCTCAGCTCATCTACCTTAATCCTCAGACACTGTGCATTAGAACAGATTCCACTTAGCCTCATTCTACTCATTTCTTCATTATCCAGCTGATACTCCCTCAGCCTTCCAGCCTCACTTACTCACCTTGTAACTTCTAATTCCATTTCAGCTTCTTCCACCTCCGAGCTGCTTGTCAGGATCCTATCCCCATGCCAATCTTTGTAATTTTCATGAAGTAAGGCAGGCTAGTTTTTCAAAGAGTTGTCAGTCATGGCCCCTCAGAGGTCTTTTGAGCCATAATCTGAATGAGGGAAGTTTTTGAAACATTTGCCAAATAACTCTTCCTCATGACTCCAATGTCAAGCTATGACTATTCAAGCCCCCAATAAGCATTCAGGCCCCGAAAGTCCAGCAGTGGCAGTTGCACGTCTATTCATCCATTGTATGTATCTAGGTTCTCAGCCAACAAACCTCATTAGGCACTTTTCATTGATAGGTGTCATGGGGACATGTGATGTCATGGGCTTACGGAGCAGCATGAATGGGAATAGAAAGAGAGTGGTGGGAAAAGTGTGTAGGATGAGCAAGCCTGAGGGTTGGAGGGCATTACTGCCTTAACTATAACTGGGACATGGTCCTTTCAAACTGTGTGCATTGACACCTGGCAGATCCATTGGCTGTCTCTGCAGTACGTGCTGGGTCAGCTGACCCTGAACACCAATCCTCAATGAACATCCCATCTGAGAAAGTACTTGCTCATGAGGAGGATGTGGGCCCAGCTGGAAATTTTCTAAATTCCAATGAGACACTAAGTCTATAAAATGAATGTGGAAGATTTGTGTCCTTTTGTAGAAGAATCTAAACTCGACATTATTGTTTAAAAGTAATCATCCTTTTGTTATAGAGATTTGGACATTTTTTTATTCTCAGAGGACAGTGGAACTCTCTTCCTTAAAGGGTAGTACAGGGAGGTTTTGAATATTTTTAAGACAGTGGTAGATAGACTCTCGAAAACAAAGGTTTGAAAGTTTATCCACATTAGGCAGGAACGACCAGCCATTATCCTTCAATTATTGAAGGATGGTGTAAGTTTGAGATCTAAAAGACCTAGTCCGCCTTCTAATTCATATGTTCACATTCCCAGGAGGTAATAAGGATGCACTGCAGAATACGAATTTTGAGAACCAGATAAGTCTTGAAGTCAACATTGGATGAAGGGAGAAGGAAGATGCGTAGGTCAACACAATTTCTCGGATCATGCTGAAAAAGCTTAGAAGAATACACAGAACGCCTTTCACCATTGTGTCAATATAGATTTATACACTCAGGTTCCTGCAGCAGATTTTAAAGCCACAGCCTAGTGAGTCAATGATGAGAATTCTACCAACAAAGCCAAGTAGATATCAACTGATTTATTTCACTTTCTCTCCCAGTCGACACATTCAGTCTTGACTCCTCACCCAATGTTCTCTGATGTGAAGTGTCTGAATGCCCCTATCAGGGAAAAGAAAACAAAAGTTTGGCCTTAAGCTGTTTAAGCAAGTCATGGAATACAAGTGCTGTTTGTTATCTTGGGTGAGTGTGAAAAATCGCTTGGCGCACTTCCTTCCTTTGAGTTGAGGCTAAAATTGATTATGCAACCAACACTCAGACTCAAATCATTTATCTTACTGCCGTTTTGGGGGCCTTTTGCAATGCATACATTGGTGCTGCCTATACCGACTACACTGGCTATAGTTGAAAAGTACTTTATTAGATGTGTAACATTTTAGAATGTTGAGAATATGAGAGGCTGTAAATAAATGCAATTTCTTTTATAATACTTAGAATGATAGTTAGCAAACTCACTTTGTTGGTTATCATGAATTCTGTCTGACAGTTCATCAAATAGTTCATCACCCAAATCCTTCATTTAGAGTCAGGCCACTATCTCATCCCAAAGCAACCATTGTATCAAATCATCAATTCAATTCCAGTCTATAACTCATTCTCATGCATTTAGTGTTCTGATACATTCTGAAACTCTCTAAACCCCATGATTGGATTACTGCCTTGTAATCAGCTTTCAAGTATCCAGTAGCAATGATAGGTTCAAGTCATCACCACAATTTTTGGAAGGCATTGCAATTTCTCCGGAGCCAAACAAACAGAGGAAGATTATCAGCTCTGTTCTAGACTTGCACACACGTCAATGTGCATGGCTTTTCATTAACAGCTGCATATATAGATGACACCAAGACATTAAGGGATTAACATTAGGGATATACTCCAACAGCTCTGTCAATCAAGCCTCTTGATATTTTTAGGTTTGGCAACAGGTTGCTCAAACAAGAAAAGGGATTTCATAAATTTCCCTTCCATCGTAGGGTCACAACCAACTTACAGATCAGAACAGAGACAAGACATTTCCTTGGAGCCTCTTCTGACTGATCGGCTCAATGGGAAAATGGGCAGTCTGTTGCAAGTATGTAGATAGAAAACCTTTGCCCTCATGCAGCAACTCATCACTTCATAAGTATAGCCCAAAGAGTTTTAAAGAGATTCTTTGATTATAAAGTACACCTATTATCACCTACACAAGAATCAGCAATCAATTTACAAATAGAAAACCTACCTATGTTTAATGTTGTTGAAAAGAGAAACACTGGCCATGACACAAGAATTCCCCATCCCTCTTCCTAACTTCACGGAATATTTTAAACTCGCCCCCTTACCTGAACAGTTGAGCAATCATCCTTTTGGTATAGAGATTAGGAGAATTTCTTTTTCTCACAGAGGATGGTGAGTTATTGACTCTCACTCTTTTGATTTAACCAATTGAGTCAAGCTGGATATAAACTAAGAATTTAAGACTGATTCTAAAATTATGTCAAACTAGCTAAAGCCACAGTTCCATTCTGATTTCTGATCAGCTAATTCCATCTTGGTCAAGAGTATTTCTCATTATTGTTTAAATAATGAACTTCTATTGGAGAAAATGCAGAAGAGAAACACTAGAATTTAAATTTACTAGATATGGAGATCTTCAATCAGCGAATGGTGACATCTCATGGCATATCCTTGTTCGACCATTAGGAAAAAGCCTGATTTAAAGAGTATAGGAGAGTATACCAGATACAGCATGAGCATGTGTAAAATGTGAAGGGCCACTCTAGTGTCGCAACGATGCAGGATGACTTCATGCATGCCAAACAGTAGAATAACCCGTGCTAAAGAAAATCATAAACAATACCACAAGAAATGGATCAGACTAAAATTCAACAGTCTTACTATATCAGTTGGTGTGAGATGGTGGAACCAGTAGACTCCATGAATGTTCTTAAGTTCAATGATGATTGACTCAGGAGATAGTGAAAAAGACAAAAACATCTATAACCAACTTCAGGCAGGTGCTGAGTAGATGATTAAACCAGCCTCATCTTGAAGTCACCAATATCAGAGAAGCCAAATTTCACCAAATTAGATTCACTCTACATAATATCAGAAATGGTTGATTTCACTGGATATAACAATGACTGCAGGTCTCTGACAAATCTCAGCTCTAGTGCTAAGACTGTCACTCCACAGCTCACCATATATCTAGCCAAATATGACATGTCCAAAAGTAAGGGATCTAATCTGGACAACTTATTCCTTTCAATTTGCTCCCATTGGAAAATAAAGTAAGGGCAGGCATCATCGACTGTGTTATTGAACAACTCAGGAATGGAGGCAGGGCCCATGGCCCAACATTTCAACTCCTCCTCCCACTCTGCCAAGGACATGCAAATCCTGGGCCTCCTCAACCGCCAGTCCCGCACCATCTGACACCTGGAGGAAGTGTGCCTCATCTTCCGTCTCTGAAAACTTAAACCCCAGGGCATCAATGTGGACTTCACCAGATTCCTCATTTCCCCTTTCCCCACCTTACCCCAGTTCCAAACTTCCAGCTCAACACATCCTCATGACCTGTCCTACCTACCAATCTTCCTTCCCACCTCCCCGCTGCATCTTGCTCTCTGACATATCACCTTCATCCCCACACCCATCCACCTATTGTACTCTTTGCTACCTTCTCCCCACCCCTACCCTCCTCCCATTTATCTCTCCACCCTGGAGGCTCCCAGTCTCCATTCCTGATGAAGGGCTTTTGCCCATGACATCGACTTTCCTGCTCCTTGGATGCTGCCTGACCTGCTGTACTTTTCCAGCACCACTCTGATCTAGACTCTATCTACAGGATGCACTATAGCAACTTGTCAAGACTCTTCAGTAGTACTCTTTACCACCCCAATGACAGTGAAATATGACTGACTGACATTAACACTCCAATTAATCCACCATTCTAACTTGGAAAAATACATCACTGCTCCTTCAATGTCACTGGGTCAAAATGCTAGAACTCCTAGTTTAATAACACTTTGGATACACTAACATCACATGGACAAAAATGGTTCACTGCCACATTCTTAACAGCAATTTGGGTGGGCATTAAATGCTGGCTTTGCCAGCAATGCTCACATTTCAACTTTTACCATCAACATTGTTACATTGAACAGGTAATCTGCTCAAGGTTATGAGGGTGTTCAGCCTGATGCAGAAGTACAGGGTGTTGATTATTGCCAGGTATAAAGTGATACTGTCCATTACTAACAGAGAAAACTGTCAGCTAAAACCTGCTGGCAGATCTCTCAGTGTAGATTCTCAGTATTCAATACAGGGTTGCATTTCAGGGCAATATTTAGGAAGTGGTACATTGTCATTGATATTATCTTCAGATTATGCATTAAATTAAGGTCCTAAAAGTGCTTGCTTTGGTGAATAGAAAGTTTTCTACAGCGGTGAATTCTGATAAAGCCAATACTCTTGTATATTCTTAACTTCATTCCTCTTGTACTCAATTTTTATATTCTATGATGTACCATCTCACCACAAAGCAGAATCAGGAATCACCATAGAATCATAGAGATGTACAGCACAGAAACAGACTCTTTGGTCCAACTCGTCCATGTCAACCAGATATCCCAACCTAATCCAGTTCCACTTGCCAGCACTCGGCCCATGTCCATCTAACTCTATTCATATACCCATCAAGATGCCTTTTAAATGTTGTAATTGCACCAGCCACTACTACTTCCTCTGGCAGCTCATTCCATACACGTACCACTCTCTGCATGAAAAAGTTGCCTCTTAGATCTCTTTTATATCTTTCCCCTCTCACCCTAAACCTATGCCCTCTAGATCTGGACTCCCCCACCCCAGGGAAAAGACCTTGACTGTTTAGCCTATCTATGCCCCTCATGATTTTATGTTACATCATGATGATGTTACCTAGTATGGTGACGAAACATCTGAAAATGAACCTTCCAGCTCAGCGAGCAAACTTACATCCAGAACCTCAAACTAAGCTACAAATATTCTCAAAACATGCTAAGAGTATAAAGGCAGTAGGAGTGTACTTAAGAGGGAAGTCAGGAGGGCAAAAAGGTGATATGAGAAAACTTTGGCAAATAGGATTAAAGAGAATCCAAAGGATTTTTGTAAATACATTAAGGACAAAATAGTAATGAGGGACAGGTTAGGGCCCCTCAAAGATCAGCAAGACGGCCTTTGTGTGGAACCACAGGAGATGGGAGAGATACTAAATGAGTATTTTGCATCAGTGTTTACTGTGGAGAAGGACATGGAAGATATAGAATGTAGGGAAATAGATGGCGATGTCTTTAAAAATGTCTGTATTACAGAGGAGGAAGTTCACAGATGTCTTGAAACACATGAAAACGGATAAGTCCCCAGGACCTGATCAGGTATGTCCTAGAACTCTGTGGGAAGCTAGGGAAGTGATTGCTGGGCCCGTTGCTGAGATATTTATATCATTCGATAGTCACAGGTGAGGTGCTGGAAGACTGAAGGTTGGCTAATGTGCTGCCGCTATTTAAGAAAGATGGTAAGCACAAACCAAGAAACTAATGGTCTTCAGTAAGGCATTCGACAAGGTTCCCCATGGGAGGCTGGTCACCATACTAGGTAACATCATCAGTGAGCTTCCAGATGAAGCATTGGTGGCATGGCCCACTTTCTATTTATGTGTTTAGGTTTCCTTGGGTTGTAGATGTCATTTCCTGTGATGATGTTATTTTCTATGACTATGTCCTTTCCTGTTCTTTTTCTCATGCAGTGGTAAATGTGATCTAAGTCAATGTGTTTGTTGATAGAGTTTCAATTGGAATGCCATGCTTCTAGGAATTCTCCTGTGTGTCTCTGTTTGGCTTGTCCTAGGATGGATGTGTTTTCCTCTAAGTGGTGTCCTTCCTCATCTGTATGAAAGGATACTAGTGAGAGTGGGTTACGTCATTTTGCGGCAAGTTGATGTTCATGTATCCTGGTGGCTAGTTTTCTGCCTGTTTGTCCAATGTAGTGTTTGTTACAGTTCTTGCAAGGTACTTTGTAAATTACATTAGTTTTGCTTGTTGTCTGTACAGAGTCTTTCAAGCTCATTAGCTGCTGTTTTAGTGTGTTGGTGGGTCTGTGGGCTACCATGATGCCAAGAGGTCTGAGTAGTCTGACAGTCATTTCTGAGATGTCTTTGATGTAGAGGAGAGTGGCTAGGGATTCTGCCACTATCTCCCTGGGTTTTGTCTGCTTGTTTGAGTTTGTTGCTGAGAAATCGGCGGACTGTGTTCATTGGGTCTAGATTAGAATGGTGCTGGAAAAGCACAGCAGGTCAGGAATCTTTTGCCTGAAATGTCAATTTTCCTGCTCCTCGGATGCTGTCTGACCTGCTGTGCTTTTCCAGCACTACTCTAATCTAGACTCTGATCTCCAGCATCTGCAGTACTCACTTTTGCCTTGTGTTCATTGGGTATCCATTCTTTTTGAATACACTGTATAGACGATTTTCCTCTGCTCTGTGTAGCTCCTCTGTGCTGCAGTGTGTGGTGGCTCATTGAAATAATGTTCGAACGCAGCTTTTACCACTCCCTCAGAAAAAGAACAGGAAATGACATCACCAACCCAAGGAAACCTAAACACAAATAGAAAGTGGGCCATGTCAACAATGCTTGATCTGGAGGCTCACTAATGATGTTACCTAGTATAGTGACGAAACGTCTGAAAACAAACCTTCCAACTCAGCGAGCAAACCTACATCCAGAGCCTTTATACTCTTCTAAGTATTCACTCAATTTATCCTGACTATACATGCCACATGCTTCCTTCTTTTTCATAACCAAACCCTCAATTTCTCTCATCATCCAGCATTCCCTACATCAACCAGCCTTTCCTTTCATCCTATCAGGAATATACTGTCTCTGGACATTTGTTATCTCATTTCTGAACACTTCCCATTTCCCATTTGTCCCCAACCAGCTTTTGAAAGTTCTTACCTAATATGTCAAAATTAGCCTTCCTCCAATTTAGAACTTCAATTTTTAGATCTGGTTTATCCCTTTTCCATCTCTATTATAAAACTAATAGAATTATAGTTGCTGACCCCAAAGTGCTCCCCCACTGACATCTCAGTCACTTGCCCTGCCTTATTCCCCAAGAGTAGGTCAAGTTTTGCACCTTCTCTAGTATGTACATCCACATACTGAATCAGAAAATGTTCTTGTACACACTTAACAAATTCCTCTCCATCTAAACTCTTTACACCATGGCAGTCCCAGTGTATGTTTGGCAACTTAAAATCCCCTACCATAACCATCCCATTATTCTTACAGATAACTGAAATCTCCTTACAAATTTGTTTCTCAATTTCCTTCTGACTATTAGTGGGTCTATAATACAATCCCAATAAGGTGATCATCCCTTTCTTAATTCCCAGTTCCACCCAAATAGCTTCCCTGGATGTATTTCCAGGAACATCCTCCCTCAGTACAGCTGTAACATTATCCCTTATTAAAAATGCCACTCCCCCTCCTCTTTTGCCTCCCTATATGCCCTTCCTGTAGCATTTGTATCCTGGAACATTAAGTTGCCAGTCCTGTCCATCCCTGAGCCACATTTCTGTTATTGCTATGATATCCCAGTTCCATGTTCCTAACCATGCCCTGAGTTCATCTGTTTCCCTGTTAGGCTTCTTGCATTGAAATAAATGCAGTTTAATTTATCAGTCCTACTTGTTCTCTGCTTTGTCCCTGCCTGCCATGACTTTCACTCTCTTCTTTTCTTAACTGTACCAGTCTCAGATTGATCTCTTTCCTCACTATCTCCCTGGGTCCCACCACCACCCTTCCCCCCCACCTTACTAGTTTAAATCCTCCCGAGCAGCTCTAGCAAATTTCCCTGCCAGTATATTAGTCCCCTTCCAATTCAGGTACAATCCATCCTTCTTGTACAGGTCATTTCTTCACCAGAAGAGATTCCAATGATCCAAAAATGTGAATCCGTCTCCCATAAACCAGCTCCTCAGCCATGCATTCATCTGCTCTATCCTCCTATTCCTGCCCTTCCTAACTCGTAGCACCAGGAGTAATCCAGATATTATAACTCTTGAAGGCCTCCTTTTTAAATTCCTGCCTAAGGTTATATTTTCTCTTCAGAATCTCAACTTTTTCCCTATGTTGTTGGTTCCAATGTGGACAATGATCTCCTGCTGGGCCTTCTCCCTCTTGAGAGCATTCTGCACCCTCTCTGAGATATCCTTGATCCTGGCACCAGGGAGGCAACATACCATTCTGATTTTTCGCTGCTGGCCACAGAAACATCTGTCCGTACCTCGGATTAGAGAGTCCCCTGACACAATTGATCTCTTGGAACCCAAAGTAACCCTCATTGCATTAGAGCCAGTCTCAATACCAGAAACTTGGCTGTTCATGCTACATCCTCCTGAGAATCCAGCAACCCCTACATTTTCCAAAACAGCATACTTGTTTGAAATGGGGATAGCCACTCCTACATTACCTACCTTCCTCTCTTACCTTTCCTGGAGTTAACCCATCTATGTGACTGTATTTGCAACTTTTCTCCCTTCCTATAACTGCCATCCTCACAACCCCTTGCTCTTGTAAGTTCCTCATTGCATCTAACTGTCTCTCCAACTGATCCATTCGATCTGATAGGATTCACAACCAATATCATTTATTGCAGATATAATCGTCAGGAACACGTAAACTCTCCCTAAACCCTCACATCTGACAAAAAGAGCATACCACTCTACTCAGGGCCATATTTGCTTCTTCCAATCTGCAGATTCAGAAAATAATACCATCTTATTCCTTTACAAAATGCTGCTCCTGGCTAATTTAATACTTATGGCTAATATTTTTAAGTTTAATCAAGAGGCATATCTCAATTAAACATATAATCAAGAAAGAACCCACTCTACTCATTATTGTGGACTTACAGCAAGGCTATACTTAAAAGTCTTCACTTATCTGTTTCTGTGCTGTGATCCCTCTCAAACAGGTTCCTCCAAGATCAGTTGTGAATTTCACTGTTTGTTAATTTTCCTAGACACACTCCGATGTCCAGCGATACATGAATTCAACAGCAAAGGCAATAACTGCACAGGTTCACTGCTGTGTCAGGTAGCAATGTGTATTTCTCCCTCTCTTTCTCTCCCCCCTGCACTGACTTGACCATGTGTTGCCTATTGACTGTTCCTCTCCCTTTTAAAAGTGCCATTGTTTCGACTTTTTTTTCTCTAAAGTTCCAAAACAATGCAACAACATATAAAACAGTAACTATGGAATTCAAGGAGCTCACCTCCAAGACCTAAAATACCTCAAAAAAGGAGCAGCCTGTTACAGCCAGAAATGTTTCCTGTCCTCCATCTTGGATTACCCAGAATCTTGGGAAGCTTCTGAGTTTAATTATCTTTGTCAACATCAGTGGAAAATAAAATGGCGAGGGCTGCATGTAGCTTAATGTCTGATGTTGTTTTGAGTAATTTTACATTTATTTGAATACAATATAAAAATAAATGCAATCAAGATTTGAATTGTAAGTCACAGCTTTAATTCTGTGTCATGAAGTCAAATCAGAAGCCTGAAGTACTGATAACTTTTTAAAAACTTTTCATTTCAAAATACGTTTTTTCTAAAAGACTGCAGGTGTATTTTCATGCTGTCTAGCAAGTCTTGTGTAGCACCGATGGAATGTAACACCTGTAAGTATCAGTGTAACCCCAAACATAGAGGGAGAGACATATTAGGAAGAGATAATCAGGGGGCTGACTATCTCACTCCTCTCAGCAGAAAACCACCTCTTGCAGACATGATTGTATTTTGTTCTTCCAAGAATATACAAAAAAGCAGGTTAAAATTAAATTGCTAACCTAGTTAGTGTGTGGTAGGGAACTCGGGCACCCACGGGTAGGAGGCTGAATCTGATGCTTGTGCGCTCTAAAAGCCACAGATGAAAATCGACCTCCCTTATCTCCCCTGCATGACAAATAGAGGAAACCTCTCACTTTGAATGTTAAAAGCTAGCCTGGCTAACAAATCAGTTAAGATCAAATTGGACTACAGAAAGACTCTGTTTCTCTGAACGTTGCCAACCCCCATCAGAAGAGTAAGCAAAACCATGGATTACGGCTAATTGCAAAGCCAAGAAACCCAAAAACTGACTGTTCGTGTATGTGTATTACATTATCTTTTTCATATTCACTAAGTAGTGAATTCACCCTTTTGTTAACTCAAGAAAGCCTGCTTAGATTGACTCCCATTAAAACAAACTCATTTGGTCTAGGACAAAAAGCATCCAAAAAGGAAGAGTATTTTTCACCTTTCTTTTTGTAACCAATTGAGGGACCAAGTGAAGAAAGTAGGAGAACCAATTCACTCCCGTTCACTTGGGAGCTCAACTTCAGGTATCCCATTTGGAACCCTAATAACTTAGGAAACCTTACCCAAGATCTTGTGCTAACAAATTGTGCTTGGTGTGAATCTATAGATGAAGAGAAAGAAATGAAGAAAAAAAATTGTCACTTTGAACCAATTTTTTAAAATGAAAACTGAGAAAAGTTTTCTTGAGTTTGCATTGCCACAGTTTTGAAATGTCTGCATTTGCTGCCAGTGTGTTCCCGATGGAATTAGGGGAAGTTACTTTTCAGGATTGTAAAGTTCTGTGCCTTAAAGATTTTTACCGAGCTCTTGGGATTTGAGTTTCATCTAAAAGTCAGAAAACCTGGAATTTTGAAAGTGACGGCCAACTGTTTACAGATGAAAGCTGAAGATGATGAAACAGATAGAATAGCAGTAAGGAGATTAAAATAAGAAAAACTGAAATTAGAACTTCAAGAAAGAGGGAAGGAAAGGGAGGAAGAGAAAGATAAGAAAAAGAGAGAGAGAGAGAGACACACACACACAGAAAGAGAGACAGAGAGATAGGAAAGGGAGGAAAGAGCCAAGAGGGAGACACAATTTCAAGAAACATGACCAGAAAAGGAAGAAAGGACTAAGGACAACTGAGCTGAGGAGCACGAACATTACTGTGTTTCATGAAGGCTGCATTGGCTCAGACTTAATGGTGGAGACAACTTGGTTTGCACATTATTCCTCTATTGAGGAAACAGAGTTAGAAATGTTCTAGATCACATTCAAACAGGTAACACAACAATTAAAGTGGCCAGTTTGGCATTGGTCCTTACTAACCTTTCAGGGTAAGTGTGAGAGTTTTACTCGTTTTGCCTGAGCTAAGCATGACTGATTAAAAGGCAGTTAAAAAAAGGCTACTTAATTCTGTACATTCAAAAGTAACATACTCTCAGGGAACGGGCTGACTAGACATACTGGAATTTGAAAACTTTAAACAGCTTGCTTTTTGACCAGTCGTATCGCACTTAACATTGACGCCATACACAAAAACTTCCATGGACTAGTTCTCCCTGAGGAGTTCTTGGTGGAATGCTCTTTAGAAGGTTGGTGTGAACATAATGGGCCAAATTGCCTGTTTCCACACTGTAGGGATTCTATGATGACTATGGGCTGATCTACAAAATCCTGTTCCAAAAGAAACCTTTCCCTACTCACCTCAATCAACTGGAAAAGATAGAGGTGAAGCGAGTGATAGGGAGTTAAGCAACCATGGGAGAGGGAGTGTAACAGATGAAAGGGATTGGAGGAGGTTTTATGCCCATTCCCTTTGACTAGGTGCAGGTGGAGTGTGGCCTTGGGTTACGAGCAGTGACAGGGACAGAGTTTGCCTTGGCAATGACTTGGCCAAATCAAAACTCCAAAGATCTCCAAAGAGCCCATCGAGGGCAGGGGAACTGGACAGCTGCAGAAATATGTGCCTGGTGTTTTGCCTGATTGTGTAAACACACATTCTATGATCAGCTAGTGGAGTATGAGTTAGCACTGCAAGCAGAGACCCTTCAGACTGGTTATCTGTGTCCTTTTGTAGGAAGGAGAAAGTGTGGACTGCAGATGCCGGAGACCAGAGTTGAAAAATGTGGTGCTGGAAAAACACAGCAGGCCAGGCAGCATCCGAGGAGCAGGAGAATCGACGTTTCGGGCATAAGCCTGAAGAAGGGCCTATGCCCGAAACATCGATTCTCCTGCTCCTCGGATGCTGCCTGGCCTGCTGTGTTTTTCCAGCACCACATTTTTCAACTCCTTTTGTAGGAATATGGGTAAGTAATATATAGAACTACTGAGAAAGCTGACCCACTGTTACAATCACTAGCTCAGTCCGTTCACAATGAAGCTGAGTCCCTGAATGCTATTGTTTAAAAATGAGGTGCTGATGAGGAAATGGAGGGGTTTTTAGAAGAAAACAAGCAAGTCTTCACATTGGATTAAATAACAGAGTTTGAGCCCGTAAAGTGGTGTGAGAACATTTCCCAAACAGTCATGGAACAAAAGGCACAAAAATATGTCAGGGCCCTGAAACTGTCAGCCAGGAAACTATATGTTAGCGCTCCTAGCAATGTCCTTAAAGGCTGAGCTCAGCAACACATCCGGAGGAGCGAACAACCTCGAGGAAGCAAATGGTCTGAAGTGCAAAATACTGCAGATGCTGGAAAGCTGAAACCAGCTCAGAGAATGCTAGAAAGATGCAGCAGGCCTGGCAGGGTTGTGAATCTGTGATTCTCCACAGAATTTGCCAGATCTGCTGAATTTTTCCAACATTCTCTGTGCTTGCATCTGATTGAGATCCCAGATCAGGGAACAAATGAAAAAGCTCTATCATGTCAACATGACAAAACACTACCACCAATGAAAAGGGGTAAGTGGGTGATGGCTTGTTGCATTGACATTCACCTAGGGGGATCAGGGTAACAGTAGGGATGAGTTAGCCTAACTCAGCCACATTAGGGAGATTTAACCAATCCTTGGATAAGCACATGGATGATGATGGGATCGTATAGGGGGATGAGCTGAGAATAGTTCACAGGTCGGTGCAACATTGAGAGCCGAAGGGTCTGTTCTGTGCTGTATTGTTCTATGTTCTATATGGGAAAAGGTAGCATTGATTACCTGGCTATCTGGATGACCAATACAGAAATACTAGCAAACTTAAATATCTTATTTACTTTGTTGTCGAATAGCAAACAGAGTTAACAAGACGGCTCACTGCATACAAAAGCTAGACTGCACCACCTGCCTCGACATGATGAGGACGTGCATCAAGACTATTGGCTAGGCAGAGAAAAGCTGACCAAGGTTTCAGAGGAGTTGACAACAAGTTGGAACATCAATTAATAAAACCCAGGAACAATAGCTAGGGGTCCTTGTTGGCCAGGCCTACCAGCTCCACAAGGTTCTGCATTGATCACCAAAACGTTGATGCAGTGACCAGAGCCAGTTTCTATTTGACACCCTAGCTAGAGGATTGCATAGAGTAAGTAATGCAGCCTCCAGTACCAAGATGGATTGATTCAAGTTGTATTGGCAGGTTCCCTTGACTGCCCTCGTGAAGGAAATTTTTCCTTCATAACTCGGATGGAATATACCAGCTATATCATTGGACTCTCAATTGTCCCATTCACTTTTCAAAGTTTGATGGACAAGAAACTGATAGTGCACCTAGATGACTTCCTCATGTACGGCCACACTTAGGTGCACCTAGAGACCCTTTTCTGGAAAATGCAGTCAGTTTTTTTTTAAAATCCATTCACAGGAATAGACTTTCATTGGCTAGGCCAGAATTTGTTACCCAGCCCGAATTGCCCAGAGGGCAGTTAAGTGTGAACCACACTGCTGTGGGTCTGGAGTCACATGCACACTAGACCAGGGAAGGGTGGTAATGTCCCTCCCTAAAGGGATTAGTGAACCACATGGGTTTTTCCAACAATCAACATTGGATTCATAATCATCATTAGACTTTTAATTCCATATTTTTATTGAATTCAAATTCCTGCCATGGCAGGATTTGAACCCAGGTGCCCAGAACATTTCCTGGTTCTCTAGTGTAATAGTCCAGCGACAACACCACTAGGCCATCAGCTCCCCTATAACAAACCTAAAGGGCTATTGCTCCAAGGGTGAGTTCACATCGCAGAATACTGTCCAGGGTTGCAGATAGACTTTTGGTAACTGAAGAAAGTCTGGCTATTTTAAAACATAAATTCATTTGATTTGAGAGAAAGCCATCCATAAGAGAGAGATCCTTTTCAAATTAACCTTGCTGCAACCAACCGAGGGAGTAGGTGAATAAAGAGGGGGAAAGGGTTCATCCCTTCTCATCTAAGAGCTTAATTTTCAGGGTACCTTTCTGGAACTGTAATATACCGGAGAACTTTGGGCAGGGTCTAGTCCTAACATCTATTATTTAAATTGGTTGTTCCTAAATTTTGGCATCACTCCTGAACTTGAGCTACTAAGCGCAATAGAAAATAATTGTTAATTCAATGTTTTGCATTCAGCCAGTATTTTTTGTCTGACCTTAATTTCCTTCTTTCTTCATCTTCTGTGATTCATTTGATATTAGGAAGGGGAGTTGTCTGCTGTTAGGCAGGGGAGTTCCAGGTCTTTGGCCCAGCAACAGTGAAGAAATGAGGACTTGGTCCATGGTAGGCCGTGATAGCAAGGCAGCATTTGACCAAATGTGCCATCAAGGAGAACTCACAAATTGGAATTAACAGGAATCTGGGGGAAATCTCCCTGCTGGTTGGATTGATACCTGCCAGATAGGAAGATAGAGTCATACAGCAAGGAAACAGACACTTCGGTCCAACTCATCCATGCCAACCAGGTTTCCCAAACTAAACTACTTCCATTTTTCTTTGTTTGGCCCATACCCCTGTAAACTTTCCCTATTCATGTACCTGTCCAAACATCTTTCAAATGTTGTAACTACCTGCGTCTACCTCTTCCTCTGGCAGTTCATTCCTTTTATCACTGCCCTCTGCATAAAAAAGTTGCTCATGTCCCTTCTTAAATCTTTCCTCTCATGCCCTTTAAGTTTTGAATTTCTCTGCCCTTGGGAACAGACCTTTGCTATTCACCTTATCTACGCCCCTCATGATTTGATAAACCTCCAAAAAGTCACCCCTCAACCTCCTACATCCAAGAAAAAAAGTCCCAACCAATCTAGCCTCTCCTTATAATTCAAACCCTCCAATCCTGATAACATCCTTGAAGGGGTTTCTGCACTCTTTTCAACTTAATAATACTCTTCCTATAGTAGGGCAACCAGAACTGTATGCAGTACTCCAAAGGTGACCTAACCAGCTTCCTGTACAACTTCAACATGACATCCCATTTCCTGTCCTCAATGCTCTGATGAATGAAGGCAAGCGTGACAAGCATCTTCTTCACCAATCTGTCTACCTGTGATGCAACTTTCAAGGAACTATGTACCGGCAACCCTAGGGTCTCTCTGTTCAACAACACTACCCAGGGCTCTATCATTAACTAAGTCCTGCCCTGGGTTGTCTTACCAAAATTTATCTAAATTGACCTTCATCTGCCACTCTTCGGCTGATTTCCCCAGATGATCTAGATGGTCTTCTTCACTGTCTACTATACTACTAATTTTAGGGTCATCCACAAAACTTACTAACCATGCTTCCTGTATTCTCATCCAGATCATTTATATAAATGACAAACAACAATGGATCCAGTACCAATCTGAGGAACATCGCTAGTCACAGACCTCCAGTCCGACAAATAATCCTCTACCACTACCCTCTGTCAAGCCAATTTTATATCCAATGTGATCTAAGTTTATTAACCAGTCTGCCATGCGGAACCTTGTTGAAAGCCTTGCAAAAGTCCATATTGACAACAGCTACTGCTCTGTCATTATCTATCTTCATGGTCATGTTGCCAAAAAAACTCAGCCAAGTTTGTAAGACAATTTCTCATGCACAAAGCCATGTGACTATCCCTAATTAGTCCCTGCATGCAAAATGCTTGCAAATCCTATTTCTCAGAATCCCATCCAACAACTTTGTGGTTGTTGGAAATTAGTCATCTCAGCTCCAGGACATCTCTGCAGGAAATCCCCAGGGTAGCTAGGTCAGTCCATCTTCAGTTGCTTCATCAATACCTTCCCTTCATTCAAAGGGGGAGAAGTTCACCCTTGATTGCATAACGTTCAACACAATTCATGACTCCTCAGATACTATAGTGGTCTATGTTCAAATGCAAGATCTGGACAATATCCAAGATTGGGCTGGAAACTAACATTAATCAGAAATATTCAAAAGTCAGACAATGTCTATCTCCAATAAGAGACAATCGAACCACTCTTGACATAGCATTTAGCGTCACTGAATATCATACTATCAACAACCTTGGGGTTACAATTAACCCTAAACTCAACTGGGCTCACCATATAGTACAGTGGCTATAACGGCCAGTTGAAGGCTAGGACTACTGCACTGAGTATCTCATCTTCTGACTCTCCAACTACAAGGCACAAGTTAGGACTGCGTTGGAATATTCCCCAAACACCTGAATGGGCGCAGCTCCAACAACACACAATAAGCCTTACACTATCAGGGACAAAGCAACCAACTTGATTGGCACTAAATCCACAAGGATCCACTCACTCCACCACTGACACTCAGTAGCAGCAGTGTGTACTACTATCTACAAGATGCACTGCAGAGATTCACAAAATTCACATTCGACAGCACCTTAAACCCATGATCTCTTCCACAGAGGATGGACAAAGGCAGAGTTTAGATTAGAGTGGTGCTGGAAAAGCACAGCAGTTCAGGCAGCGTCCGAGGAGCAGTAAAATTGACGTTTCGGGCAAAAGCCCTTCATCAGGAATACAGGCAGAGTGCCTGAGGGTGGAGAGATAAATGAGAGGACAGTAGGCGTGGGGAGAAAGTAGCACAATAGGTGAGTGGGGGAGGGGATGAAAGTGATAGATCAGGGAGGAGGGTGGAGTGGATAGGTGGAAAGGAAGATAGGCAGGTAAGAAGAGCTTCAGGGCAGAGGAAATGACCTGGGAGCTGCAGTGGGAGAGGGACTCCCTCAGATTCTTGTAGAGAGAGGAAGAAAACTTCTTCAAGGCAGGCATCCTTGCAAGAGGATTCGCAGTAGGGTTAAAATCAACTAGGTAAAAACAATGACTGCAGATGCTGGAAACCAGAGTTTAGATTAGAGTGGTGCTGGAAAAGCACAGCAGTTCAGGCAGCGTCCAAGGAGCAGTAAAATCGACGTTTCGGGCAAAAGCCCTTCATCAGGAATACAGGCAGAGTGCTAAGTGTGGAGACAAAGGCAGCAGATTCATGGGAACATCATCCCCTGCAAGCTTCCCTCCAACCATCCTGACATGAAAATATGTCACTGTTCTTTCAGTGTCACTGGATCAAAATCCTGGAAATCCCTTTCTGATGGGTAGGTCTAACTACAGCATATGGACTGCAGCAGTTCAAGATGGCAGCTCACAGTCACATAGAACAATACAGTGCAGAACAGGCCCTTCGGCCCTCAACGTTGCGCCAACCTGTGAACTATTCTCAGCTTGTCTCCCTACACTATCCCATCATCATCCATGTGCTTATCTAAGGATTGTTTAAATCTCCCTAATGTGGCTGAGTTGACTACATTAGCAGGTAGGGCATTCCACACCCTTACCATTCTGTGCGTAAAGAACCTGCCTCTGATGTCGGTCTTAAATCTATCACCCCTCAATTTGTAGTTATGCCCCCTCGTACAAGCTGACGTCATCATCCTAGGAAAAAGACTTTCACTGTCTACCCTATCTAGTCCTCTGATCATCTTGTATGTCTATCAAATCCCCTCTTAGCCTTCTTCTTTCCAATGAGAACAGACCCAAGGCTCTCAGCCTTTCCTCAAAAGACCTTCTCTCCAGACCAGGCTACATCTTGTTAGATCTCCTCTGCACTTTTTCCAATGCTTCCACATCCTTCCCAAAATATGGGGTCCAGAACTGTACACAATATTCCAAGTGTGGCCACACTAGCATTTTGTATAGTTACAGCATGATAATGCGACTACGGAACTCAATCCCTCTACGAAAGAAACCTAACACGCCATATGCCTTCTTAACAACACTATCAACCTGGGTGGCAATTTTCAGAGATCTATGTACATGGACTCCAAGATCCCTCTGCACATCCACACTACCAAGAATCTTTCCATTGACCCAGTACTCTGCCTGCCTGTTATCCTTCCCAAAGTGCATCACTCACATTTAGCTGCATTGAATTCCATTTGCTACCTCTCAGCCAAATTTTGCAGTTTATCCCCTGCAACCTGCAACATTCTTCCAAACTATCCACTACTCCACCGACTTTACTGTCGTCTTCAAATTTACTAATCCATCCACCTATGCCTGTGTCTAAGTCATTTATAAAAATTACAAACAGCAGTGATCCCAAAACAGATCCTTGTGGCACACCACTAGTAACTGGACTCCAGACTGAATATTTTCCATCAATCACCACTCGCTGCCTTCTTTCAGAAAGCCAGTTTCTAATCCAAACTGCTAAATCACCCTCAATTTCATGCCTCTACATTTTCTCCAACAGCCTACCATGTGGAACCTTATCAAAGGCTTTACTGAAGTCCATGTATACCATGTCAACTGCCCAACCCTCATCTACATGCTTGGTCACCTTCTCAAAAAACTCAATGAAGTTTGAGAGACATGACCCGCCTTTGATGAAACCATGTTGACTATCTGAAATCAAATTGTTGCTTGCTAGAGGATTATAAATCTTATCTCATATAATCCTTTCCAAAACCTTTCCTACAATAGAATTATAGGCTCACTGGTCTATAATTACCTAGGTCATCTCTACTGTCCTTCTTGAACAAGGGCACAACATTTGCAATCCTCCAGTCCTCTGGTATTAAACTTATAGATAATGACGACTCAAATGTCAAAGCCAAAGGCTCTGCTATCTCCTCCCTATCCTCTGATAAATCCCATCTGGCCCAGGGGACTTGTCTACTTTCACTCCTTCTAGAATTGATAACACCTGTTCGTAACTAATCTCGATCCTTTCTAGTGTAATATCTCGTACCTCATTCTTCTCCTCTACAATATTCTCCTTTTCCTGAGTCACCTTTTTAAAGACAACCAAAGACAGGCAATAAATGCTGGCTCAGCCAGCGATGCCCATGCCTTAAGTGAATAAAAAAAGACCAGTAAGTAGCAAGGAAGAGGCAGAAAACAGAAACTATACATTAGTTAGCTTGATATCTGTCATACAGAGGATGTCAGAATTGATTATTAAAGAGATTATAGCTGTCAAATGCTACCACGATATCAATGGCATCTCTTGAGATCAGCTCTTCTATCAAAGTTTGGATGAAGGTTATAATCAGGTCAGGAGTTTAGTTGGCCCTGGCAGAACCCAAGTGGAGATTTAGTGAGTGGGTATTTGCTATATTAGTGCTAGTTGACAGTGCAATCATAGAATTGACCATATCTTTTATCACTTTGTTGATGATTGAAGTTAGACAAGTAGAGCAATAATTGGCTGAGTTGAATTTCTCCTGCTTTTTGTGAAAAGAATACATGAGGGAAATTTACCACATTGTTGGATAAATGCCAGAGTTGTAACTGAACTGAAACAGCCTGGCTAGGAGTACTTCTAATTCTGGAACACATGCCTCTAGTATTACAACCAAGATTGCATTATATCCAGTGTCTTCAGCCATTTCTTGGTATCACGTGGACTGAATCAACTTGACTGAAGACTGACATATGTGATCACGGGGACATACAACGTATGAAATAGGAAGAGGACATTCAGTTCCTCGAGAATTATCACTGAATCATAGAATCTCCTACAGCATGGAGCCAGGCCCTTCAGCCCAACAAGTCCAAAATAACCCACTCAGACCCATTCCCCTACATTTAACCCCTGACTAATGTACCTAACCTACATGCATCTGAATGATTTTGCACAGCCAATTCACCCTAAACTGCACATCTTTGGATTGTGGGAGGAAACCCATGCAGACACAGAGAGAATGTGCAAACTCCACACAGACAGTCACTCGAGGCTGGAATTGAACCTGGGCCCCTGGCGTTGTGAGACAGCAGTGCTAACCGCTGAACCACTGTGCCTCAGTATGACTGATGTGTTTATGTTTCAAACTCCAGATTTCCACCTATCCTCCAATAACTTTGACTCCTCTTCCTAATAAAAATATATCTACCTCTGTCTTAAAAATATTCAACAACCATGGGCGGCACGGTGGCACAGTGGTTAGCACTGCTGCCTCACAGCGCCTGAGACCCGGGTTCAATTCCCGCCTCAGGCGACTGACTGTGTGGAGTTTGCACGTTCTCCCCGTGTCTGCGTGGGTTTTCCTCCGGGTGCTCCGGTTTCCTCCCACAGTCCAAAAAGATGTGCAGGGTCAGGTGAATTGGCCATGCTAAATTGCCCGTAGTGTTAGGTAAGAGGTAAATGTAGGGGTATGGGTGGGCTTCGCTTCGGCGGGTCGGTGTGGACTTGTTGGGCCGAAGGGCCTGTTTCCACACTGTAATGTAATCTAATCTAATCTAATCTAATCTAACCATGCTCCTACTTTCTGAGGCAGACAGTTTCAAATTCACAATGTTTCCAGAAACAAAAATTGTTCTGGACTCACACGCTAGAGAAAATATCCTTTCCACATATGCCTTGTTCAGACTATTCAGGCTTATACACTTCAGTTAAATTTCTCCTCACATATCTAAATTCCAGTGGAAACAAGCCCAGATCATGTAAACGGCCGTCATGAAATAACCCACACATTCCAGATACACTGAACTGCATATAAGTCTATCCTGAAATAATGAAAACAAAAATATACACAGTACGTGAGATGTGCATTCACCAAAGTATGATTGAAGCAGAACATAAATCACTTTTATATTCAATTCTTGAAAGAACAGCATCCCATTAGTTTCCTTGATCCCAGGAACAGGCTGAGATAGATCATCGACATGGCACTTCTGGTTGAAGGAGGTACAATTAAAATTGAGGCTCCATAACCATTGAGGATATGGTTATTCATAGTGACTTCTTTACAGGTTCAGTGTTTATCTATCCACCACTAATCACGCTTGGATATTGCAGAATTGCACAACTTCGATCTAATTTGTTGATTGTGTGTTTGCTTAGATCTGGCTATTTGTACTCCTGCTGCTGCTCTCCTAATTTAAATATGCTGATGGCACTTGAAGCGTGAGAGATATGCCATGCCATGAGATGACAAAGACAATCCTGTTGATGGTGATAACTCAAGCACTTCCTAGATGCCAACTTCTCAGCTGCAAGATCCAATCTGATTTATCCAATCAGGGTAGTTTTACTGAACATCGCAAACAATATCCTCAGTTTGAAGATGGGATCTTGTTTGTGACCATTCCCATCCAATACCATTGTGTACAAATACATCTGCAGCAAGAGGATTAGTGAGAGTGAGCTCCAATAAATATTCCCTCTTGCTGGTTCTCTCACCAACTGGCAGTGGCCCAGTCTGACAGATTCAGAAAACAGTGGTCAAAAAGTGTGTCGCTGGAAGAACACAGCAAGTCAGGCAGCATCCGAGGAGGAGAGTTGACGTTTCAGGCATAAGCCCTTCATCAGGAATGTTGCCTAACCTGCTTTGCTTTTCCAGCACCACACTTTGTGACTCTGGTCTCCAGCATCTGCAGTCTTTATCTTTTCCTCAACAAATAGTGCTGTTACCAACATACATAGGAATGGGCAATGAATTCCTCACAGAGCACATTTCCAAGCTTCACCCTCTGCAACTCTCAGCACTCCTCACTACTACTGTTCAACATTAAAAAAATCACACAACACCAGGTTATAGTCAAACAGGTTTAATTGGAAGCACTAGCTGTCAGCACACCGCTCCTTCATCAGGTCCAACACCAGCATTTCCAAATCATGACTGTTCAACATAGTGTACTAATGACTGAGCAGCTGAGGGAGCCAAGTTGTAATCAGGTTTGATTACATGAGGACTCTCAGGTATGAGAAAGATCTGCAGATTATTCTAGTTTGGGAAATTAGATTGCTTTGTTAAATGCCTTGACGAAATACTGTGAAGTTCATTGCTGAATGTTTATTGAGTCATAGAGATGTACAGCACACAAACAGACCCTTCAGTCAAACTCGTTCATGCCTACCAGATATCCTAACCTAATCTAGTCCCATTTCCCAGCACTTGACGCACATCCCTCTAAACCCTTCCTATTCATTAACCCATCCAGGTGCCTTTTAAATATTACAATTGTACTAACCTACACCACTTCCTCTGGCAGCTCATTCCACACAAGCACCACCCTCTGCAACACTCCCCAGGATCTTACCATTAAGTGTATAAGTCCTACTCTGATTTGCCTGTCCAAAATGCAGCACTGCACATTTATCAAAATTAAACTCCATCTGCCACTCCTCAGCCCATTGGCTAATCTGATCAAGATCTCGCTGTATTCTGAGGTAACCTTCTTCGCTGTCCACTACACCTCCAATCAATAGCGTCATCTGCAAACTTACTAACTATACCGCTTATGATTTGGAGATGCCGGTGTTGGACTGGGATGTACACAGTTAAAAATCACACAACACCAGGTTATAGTCCAACAGGTTTAAATGGAAGGACTAGCTTTCGGAGCGACGCTCCTTCATCAGGTGGTTGTGGAGGACACGATTGTAAGACACAGAATTTATAGCAAAAGTTTACAGTGTGATGTAACTGAAATTATACATTGAAAAATACTTTGGTTGATTGCTAAGTCTTTCATCTGTTGGAAAGACCACGTTAGTTTCACTTCTTTCATATGTAAATCGCAAAACCTTTTTAAAAAAAGTTACATTCTCAAGTGAACTTTAACAATTGGTGTCAGCCCAGATAACGTATTGGGTATTAGCGCCTATGTGCTGCTGTCTGTGCCCTAATGTTTAGACTGATACAAATCTAAAAAATGAATTAACAGAATCTTACATGGATTCATGCAGTTTTTGAGCAAAATACAATGTAACTTTGCAAGTACAAATTCACCCCACAAACTTATATGTGTATGTGTGCCTGTGTGTGTGTAGGATTGCCTCTGCGTGTAGGAGTGCCTCTGTGTGTGTGTATGTATGTATGTGTAGGAGTGCCTTTTGCTATAAATTCTGTGTCTTACAATCATGCACTCCACAACTACCTGATGAAGGAGCAGCGCTCTAAAAGTTAGTGCTTCCAATTAAACCTGTTGGACTATAACCTGGTGTTGTGTGAGTTTTAACTTTATACCTCCTATGTTCACATCCAAATCATTTATACAATTATCAAAAAGCAGTGGACCCAGCACCGATCCTGTGGCACTCCACTGGCCACAGGCCTCCAGTCTGAAAAGCAACCCTTCACCACCATCCTCTGTCTTCCACCTTCATGCCAGTTGTAAGGTAACTTTTATGAATACAAAATAACAGATGGTCAAAGACTAGAATCAGATTTCAGCTCAGAAGTACTATTTCACATCAGCAGGACGGCAGTTAGTTTGTTAAGTCTTCAAATTGGAAAAAGTGTCAAGTATCAAAGATTTGAGAAACCGCAATCCTGATAGATACCCATGGTAGCTCTCACACACAATTATAAGTGGGAATTAGTTACATGGAAACCAATAAGGAAACCCAAGGAAACGAAAATCTAGGGATAATAAAGTGTTAGTTTTAGGGAACAATTGTATACAAAAATAATAAGAAAGAAAATTTAGAAATTAAAAGTGATATGAAGAAAATACTATGACTCATTGTAATAAGACTAGACATGCAAAAGTCAATTCCGGAGGTTGTGTGAGACTGACTAAAATAGTTGGATTGCCTAAGGAATTGTCAGAAAAGAACTGCATCAGGATAAGAACTGGTTGTTAATCTGTAGCAATCCTACAAATGGAGCACATTCCCTCCAAATCTTCTGGGAAGGGAGAGGTGACTCAGGATAGTCAAAAAGAATCATCCTTGATTCTTGATAAACAGTAACAGACAACTTGAAGTACTGAATACTTTATTTCAAAGGGAGGGGTATTTTCTTATTCTTCAAATCAAGGACATGAACCATTGATGTGTGGAATGTTTATAGGGGTCTGAACGATGTGGGCTATGGAGATGTGTGTCGCAGAAGTCAGCAAGACCCATTTTCATTTCAGGAGCATTTTACTTCATCTTCTACACTTTTAACAAATGGTGTGGCACATTTCTTGCTAGACAACAATAAGACCTTAGTGTGCTTGACTGCCAGTCCCGGGACAGGTAGGGTGTAGTTAAGACGACAAATTGGATACTTGCCTTTATTAACTGAGGCAGAGAGTTTAAGAACAGGCAGCTGATGCTGACACATTACAAAACATAAGTTTGGCAACGCTGAAAAATGTGTTGCTGGAAAAGCGCAGCAGGTCAGGCAGCATCCAGGGAGCAGGAGAATTGACGTTTCGGGCATAAGCCCTTCTTCAGGAATGAGGAAGGTGTGCCAAGCAGGCTAAGATAAAAGGTAGGGAGGAGGGACTTGGGGAGGGGCATTTGGAAATGCGATAGGTGGAAGGAGGTTAAGGTGAGGGTGATAAGCCGGAGAGGGGGTGGGGGCGGAGAGGTCGGGAAGATGATTGCAGGTCAAGAAGGCGGTGCTGAGTCCGAGGGTTGGAACTGAGATTAGGTTGGGGGAGGGGAAATGAGGAAGCTGGAGAAATCTGCATTCATCCCTTGTGGTTGGAGGGTTCCTAGGCGGAAGATGAGGCGCTCTTCCTCCAGGCGGCGTGTTGCCATGGTCTGGCGATAGAGGAGGCCAAGGACCTGCATATGTCCTTGGCGGAGTGGGAGGGAAAGTTAAAGTGTTCAGCCACAGGGTGGTTGGGTTGGTTGGTGCGGGTGTCCCAGAGGCGTACTCTGAAACGTTCTGCGGCCTGTCTCCCCAATGTAGAGGAGGCCACATCGGGTGCAGCGGATGCAGTAAATGATGTGCGTGGAGATGCAGGTGAATTTGTGACGGATATGAAAGGATCTCTTGGAGCCTTAGAGGGAAGTGAGGGGGGATATGTGGGCGCAAGTTTTGCATTTCTTGCGGTTGCAGGGGAAGGTGCTGGGAGTGGAGGTTGGGTTGGTGGGGGGTGTAGACCTGACGAGGGAGTCGCGGAGGGAGTGGTCTTTCCGGAACGCTGATAGGGGAGGGGAGGGAAATATATCCTTGGTGGTGGGGACTGTTTGGAGATGGCAGAAATGACGAAGGATGATACAATGTATCTGGAGGTTGGTGGGGTGGTAGGTGAGGACCAGTGGGGTTCTGTCCTGGTGGCGATTGGAGGGGCGGGGTTCAAGAAATTAAAGACCAAAAACTTTCATGTACTTATCCCCACACTCCGGATTCCTCAACCGTTCCAGTATCTTCAATCGGCCTCCAGAACCACTCGGGCGCCATTAACCATGCGGATGCTGCAGCAACCGCCGCCGCGAACCATGACATCACTTCTGCCCCCACCGACCATGCAGCCTCCGCAATCGCTGCCCAGACGACCGCCTCCACGATCGCCAGGAATACCATCGTCCACAGATTTGCGGCCTCCATGTGGTCAACAGCCACTGGGAACCACACCGTTTCTGCCGTTCCCGCAGCCACTTCCGCTTCCGGAGTTGCCATTGCCACATCCACTTCCGCCCCCCCCCCAGTGACGTCACTCACCTGCACAACGACCACGGTGCATGAGTCTCTGCCCCCGCGTCGACCTCCGCCCCCACTCCCAGCTCCAGCCCCATACCAGGTCCTAGCTCCCAGCCCTGCCGTATTTTCACCATCCCTCCAGACCTTCCCCTCTCTGAGGATGAAAAATCAGTCCTCAGCAGAGGCCTCACCTTCCGCCTAGGAACCCTCTAACCACAAGGGATGAATGCAGATTTCTCCAGCTTCCTCATTTGCCCTCCCCCCCACCTTATCTCAGTCCCAACCCTCAGCACCATCTTCTTGACCTGCAATCTTCTTCCCAACCTCTCCGCCCCCACCCCTCTCCGGCCTATCACCCTCACCTTGACCTCCTTCTACCTATCGCATTCCCAATGCCCCTCCCTCAAGTCCCTCCTCCCGACCTTTTATCTTAGCCTGCTTGGCACACCTTCCTCATTCCTGAAGAAGGGCTTATGCCCGAAATGTCGATTCTACTGCTCCCTGGATGCTGCGCTTTTCCAGCAACACATTTTTCAGCTCTGATCTCCAGCAACTGCAGTCCTCACTTTCTCCTATATGTTTGGCAACAGCTAGAATACTGAAGTTCTGGGATCGACATCATAGTAAGAATGCAATTGTATTGGAGAGGGGGCAGGTGAGATTTAAACTGATGTTGCCTGGATTAGAGAGTTTTAGTTATGAAAAGAGATTGGATAGACTGTAGCAGAGGTGACTGAGGGGTTACATGATTAATATGTATAAAATTATGGAGACCTAAACAGAGTAGACAGGAAGGAACTTTCCTTCTTTGGTGGAGGGATCAATACCAGGGGCATAGATTGAAGATGCAATTGTGCACTTGCAATGCCAAGGATATGTGCCATATTGGAAAATGGGATTAGAATTGTTAGGGTAGTTGTTTTTGAATAATGCAGACTCAATGGGGTGAAGGTCATAGAGATGTACAGCATGGAAACAGACCCTTCGGTCCAACCCATCCATGTCAACCAGATATCCTAACCCAATCTAGTCCTGCCAGCACCCGGCCCATAACCCTCCAAACCCTTCCTATTCATATGCTCATCCAAATGCCTCTTAAATGTTGCAATTGTACCAGCCTCCTCCACTTCCCTCTGGCAGCTCATTCCATACATGTACCACCCTCTGTGTGAAAATGTTGCCCCGTAGGTCTCTTTTATATCTTTCCCCTCTCACCCTAAACCTATGCCCTCTAGTCTGGACTCCCCAATCCCAGGGAAAAAAACTTTGTCTATTTATCCTATCCATGCCCGTCATAATTTTGTAAACTTTGATAAGGTCACCCCTCAGCCTCCGACGCTCCAGGGAAAACAACCCAATCTGTTCAGCCTCTCCCTAAAGCTCAAATCCTCCAACTCTGGCAACATTCTTGTAAATCGTTTCTGAACCCTTTCAAGTTTCACAACATCTTTCCAATTGGAAGGAGACCAGAATTGCATGCAATATTCCAACAGCGGCCTAACCAATGTCCTGTACAGCTGCAAGATGACCTCCCAACTCCTGTACTCAATACTCTGACCAATAAAGGAAAGCATACCAAACGACCTCTCACTATCCTATGTACCTGCAACTCCACTTTCAAGGACCTATGAACCTGCATTCCAAGATCTCTTTGTTCAGCAATAGTCTCTAGGACCTTACCATTAAGTGTATAAACTCTATGATCTTGAGACACTGGCCAAGTAAGGGAGATTATTGCTTATTAAATAGCTTGTTGACAGAACAAACTCATCACATTTGTTATGACACGGGGTAAAATCTCCTGCTTAATTTAAAACCAGCAACACAGAAGATTTATCATATGCAGTAATCTGTAAGAACTATATAAAGTAAAAATTAACAACTTTATTTCTTATAGTACAACAGAGAATAGTTAACTAACCACTATTTACAACTTCTTTCTCTAACCTACCTTGTACCTTCCTTTCCATAATACTAGTCTAATAAGACTTCCAAATAAGATTTACAAAACGACACCTACCTCAAAACCAGGCAGCTGTAGATTCTTGACTTCGGATCTTCCGGTGTCTTCTTTTCTTGTTAAGAATTTCTACTTCTCAGGTTACTGATCAAAAAGGCATTTTTAAGAGAATTTTTTTCAAGCAGTCTGTTAAATGCTATAACTTGGCAGTTCTTCTCTCAACTGTTCAATTCTCCCCCCCTCCCCCGCGGTCTTATACCTTAGATCATCGGATTATGTCATTGGTGTTTGAGATTGAGATTCAATATACTCAATTCATACTTGATTGGTATAATTTAAATCCATTGGCCAAATTTGAATTTGTTTTTGTCTCCAGGCAATGAACTAATCGAGTTGGTTGACCGAGTGTTACATTGTTATCTTATTGAGAACACTTGGCGCCGTGTCCGGTAGTTCTACTGCTTTTAACTCTCTTAAAGGTACACATCTTCATAACACCTCTCTCCTTAAGAACAAAATGAACAATCATAATGAAAAGATGGCTTCATTTGTTTTCTACTTTTTAAACACATTACCCTCATATAGTGATAACTTTCATATGAGTTCACCTTAACTTCTTCTCAAATACCTATATATATATGCATAAAACATTAAATAAAGACAAATCTCATCTAAACTCTATCAGTTAAATACACGATAATGCATTTGCAATTACATTCTTTTGACCCACATGTATGATTTTTAATTTAAAAGTCTGTAATATAAGACTCCAATGAAATAGTCTTATCTTTGAGCATTCTAAGAATGTAAGCGGATTGTGATCCATGTACACAATCGTCTCCAACACATTGTTCGTGACATACACATTAAAATGCTGTAAGGGCAGTACCAAACCCAATAGTTTCCTTTTCGATTGTGGAGTATTTCACCTGGTGGATGTTGATCTTCTTCGAAAAGTAACCAACTGGCAGTTCAATCCCATCCTCATCTGCCAGCTCCAACTCCAATGTCACTAGCATCGATGGCAACTTTAAAAGGTTTTCAGAAGTTTGGTGTAACTAAAGCTGGTTTGGAGGTTAATATGGCTTTCAAACGGTTGAATGCCTCCAGGCATGGTTCTGTCCACTGAAACTTTGTGTTATTCTTCAGCAAATCGGTTAATGGTGCCACTACACTGCTGAAGTTTGGAAGAAACTTCCGATAGAATCTGCTGAGTCCTAAGAATCAAAGCACCTCTTTCTTAGAGGTTGGTCGTAGAAATTCCTCGATGGCCTTTGTATTTGTATTCTGTGGGGTCAACCTTCCATGACTGATATTATGTCCCAAGAATGTCACCTCTGCTTTCGCGGGTTAAGTTTTATTTAAGTTTACCACCAGTTTTGCTTCTCATAATTGTCCGAAGAGCTCTGCCAACTGTACCATGTGATCTTTCCAGCACTTACTAAAGATTACTACATCATCCAAAATAGACTGCACAGTTTGTTAACCCAGCCACAACTCTGTTCATGAGTCTTTGGAATGTGGCAGGTGCATTCTTCATTCCAAAGGGTATCACTTTAAACTGATATAGCCCATTTGGGGTTACAAATGCAGAAATCTCTTTCACCAACTGTGATAAAGGTACCTGCCAGTGACCACGCATTAAGTCTAACGTATTGATGATGTAAATGGCTTGTCTGACTTTCTTGATACATATCCAATCTAGGAATTGGATACAAGTCCGATTTTGTAAAGGCGTTGACATTCCAATAATCCATGCAGAATTGTTGAGACCCGTTCGGATTGGGAATTAAGACAATTGGTGAACTCCACTCACTGTCTTGGTTCAATGATGTTCTCTTCAAGCGTGGCCTCCATCTCCATCTGTCTGGCGTTGAGAAGATTAAGCCGATAGGGATGTTGCTTTATTGGAGCAGTATTGCCTGCATATACTTCATGTACAGTACCTTCAGTCCTCCCCACCGGATTCTCACAGATGTCTTTATACTATAGTAACAAATCTTTCAACTCCATTATATGCTCCTTAGACAGATAGCTTACTCATCTATCTCACTCCTTAAGGACTTAGTCATTTTAAAATCTATTTTGAGGCACCTCAAAATCCATATAATCTAAACTTGATTTTTCATTCCGTGGGGGTAGTAACTAACACCTGTTTCTCCAGTATAATACGGTTTCAACATGTTCACATGACATACCCGATACCATTGTTTTCTATCTGGCATCTTTTCTAAATAGTTCATCTGACTCAACCTTTTCTCAGTTTGATAGGGACCACTGAATCTGGCTTTGAAAGGATCGCCTATGACTGGTAACAATACTAACACGTTATACCCTTTGAAAAATGTTTGAGTCTCAAGAGTTTTTATCTGCCACCATTCTATACTGTGCCCTCTTCAGGTACTGTTTTGCTAACTCACCTACTCAATTTAATCACCCCCTCACCTCCGATACATAATCTAATTGTGAGATCTCTGACTTTGGTTCTGTCAATTTTTCTTTAATTAATTTCAAAGGGCCTCTCACTTCATGAGAGGGAGTGAACTGAGTAGATTCATTTGGGACATCTCTAATAGCAAACAATACGAATGGGATGCCTTTATGCCAATCATTCAGGTAATCCTGACAGTATGCTCATATCATGGTCTTCAAGGTCTGATGCCACCTTTCTAAAGCTCCTGGGATTCAGGATGATATGCACTGGATTTAAAATGCTGTATACCTCAGCTATCCATAACCTCCTTAAATAGCCTAGCAGTAAAATTTGACCCTTGGTCTGACTGAATCTCTCTGGGTAGTCCATACAGTGTATATAAAGCTATTAACTCCTTCGCTACCCTTTTTACCTTGATACTCTGTAATGGAATTGCCTCCGGAAATCTGGTAGACACATCCATTATGGTTACCAAGCACTGGTTCCCATGTTTAGTTCTCAGGAGGGAACCTTATAACCTGCATGAAAGGTTCTTCAAATGCAGGAATTAGCAACAAAGGTGCTGGTTGTATTACCACCTGCGGCTTACCTAGCATTTGGTATGTATAACACACATGGCAAAGGTTAACCACATCCATGTGCATTCCAGGCCAATAAAATGTTTTAGTACCTTGGCATGAGTCTTTCATATCCATAGGTAACCTCTTACAGGTAGTTCATGTGCTACCCATAACACTTCCTGCCTATAGGCGTTAGAAAGTTTTGAGAAGTTTTGTAGCTCAGTTTGAGGTTCTGGGTGTAGGTTTGCTCGCTGATCTGGAAGGTTCATTTTTCTTCAGATGTTTCATTACCATACTAGGCAACATCTTTAGTGAGCCTCTGGACGCAGCCTTTGTTTGGAGTGATGTTACCTAGTATGGTGATGAAACGTCTGAAAATGAACCTTCCAGCTCAGTGAGCAAACCTACAACCAGAACTTCCTGCCTGAATGCTATTAGCAACACAATCAGGTGCACTTCAACCCATTTCTCCTCTGCACCAAACTGCCTTGGTCTCCACTTCCATCTGAGGATTCGATCTTTCAGATAATAAGCCTCCAGAATATTCTTTGCCTTCTTTTCAGAGGACACATCTACGTATATATCTTTATCATCTTGTCATGTTGTTGCAAGTCTCTTACCCTTTCAGGACTAAACACTTCTATCTGACCCTTTGCCTGTTCAGGCTTTTCCTGCACCATTATGTCAAACAGTATCTGGTAACTGAACCTCAATTCCTTCATCTTTCTCTTTACTTTTTGCTTCCTGCTGTGACTTATGAAAGTCTGGGAAACTACCAGGATATTTCTGTTTTAACTACTCCGTTTCCTACTCTTCTTTGGACTTCTCCACAAGGGGTGTTACTCCCACTTTGAATCCTGCCAAGTCATTCCCAAGAACAAACTGTAATTCCTGGAACTGACATTCTGTCGATCACTCCCACTGTAACTTCCCCAGTCTTAAGTTGGCACACGAACCTCTCACAGAGCGGAATGCTAAATTTCTGTCCATCTATCCTACAAATTACCACACTCTTGGGTAACAGATCAGAAAGAGTGCATATTCGCTCATCCCTTATGATCAGCGATTGGTTAGATCCTGTATCTCTCAAAATTATAACTTCTTGTTCTACTCACACTTCTTTCTTAGTAATTTTTACCCACTGATGCAAATTCTTTGTAGAGATTAGTTACTAATTCCATACCCAGCCTCTGCCTAGCTGTGCCCTCGCCTGCAGTTCCTCAGCTGTCCTTGGGGTCTCCTTTACTAATTCCACTGGTTTAGCTTCTTTTACCATATCTTTTCCCTCAGCGCCTTTCTTTCGTGACCAGCACTGTGTCTTTATGTGTCCCACCTTCTGGCAGTGAAAACACCTTTTCCCAGTGCCCTTCTGAAACCATCGACACTGTAATTTTCTGTGTCCCACTCTATTATAGTGAAAACACCCGAGAGGCCTTATACCTCCTGTCCACCCTCTTGGGCTTCTTTAACCTGTGGTTAAAATATTACCAGTGTTCTCTACTCTTGGTTCAGTAGTGTAGGATCTTGCTTTCTTCCAACTTCTATCCCTCACAGGACAAAGTTCTGGCCGGAAGCTTGTGTTATGCACCAACATGTACTCATCTGCTATTGAATTGAATTTATTGTCACGTGTATCGAGGCACAGTGAAAAGCTTTGTCTTGCGAGCAATACAGGCAGATCACAGAGTTAAGTAGCATAGATAAGTAAATAATAGGTAATTCTGCTACCCTTCTCACTTCCTGAACTTTCTGTTCCTCCACATGAATACTTAACATCTCTGGAAGTGAGTTTTTAAACTCCTCCAGCAGAATAATCTGAGAGCTTCAAATATCCTATCTATTTTCAAAGCACACACCTATCGATCAAAGTGACTACGTTTAATTCTTTTGAACTCAATGTAAGTCTGACCTGGTTCCTTTGTCGTGTTCCTGAACTGCTGTCTATATGCCTCTGGTACCAATTCATAAGCACTTAAAATAGCCTAATTAACATCATCGGAATCGTTTGACACCTCATCTGACAATGCGGCAAATACCTCACTAGCTCTGCCTACTAATTTAGTTTGAAGTAACATTACTCATAAATCCTTGGACCACTCCATCTGCCTAGCCAATTTTTCAAATTAAATAAAGAAAGCTTCAACATCTTTCTCAATACAATGTAGCAGAGTTTTGACATATTTATATATATATATATCACTACCTTCTCTTTAAACTCCAAATTGTTAACTTGACTTTGCTAAGTCGTAACTTCTCAAGTTCAAATTCTCTTTCCTCTCTCTTTGCTCACCTAAGAACCTTCTCTCTCTTTTTCCTCTTTCTCTCTCCTTCTCCTCTCTTTCCCTTTCTCTCACCCTCTCTCTGTTTATCTTCTAACTCCATTTTCCTCAATTGTAATTTAAGATTTTCTACACCTACTGCACTTGTCTGCTTCCCTGACACATCTAAGTGTCTGAGTAACCCCTTTACAATTTCAGCTTTACTTTTGCCCTTGGTTAAACCCAAATCTAACTTCTTTGCTAATTCTAAAAGTATGCTCCTTTTCTTTCTTTCTAAACCTTCTTGGTAAATTTGAGAATCTCCTTCAAATGCCAGAACCTCCTTTGCAATTTTAAGAGCCATTTCTCTCACTTTTAATTTAATCAACCACAAGTCACCAAAATTAAACAAATTGTCACACTTGCATTTTATTTAAAGATCTAGGACACTAAACTGCAAGTGTTTAAATATGCTGGAATTTTTCGTGCTTCCAAATCTATTCAGATCTGTCTAAACCAGTTCAAATCACCAATCCAAACCCCAAACTTTTACGACACAGGGTAAAATCTCCTGCTTAATTTAAAACCAGCAACACAGAAAAGATTTATCCTACAGTAATCTGTAAAAATTAGAGTGGCCAAGAACTATGTACGGCAAAATTAACAACTTTATTTAATTAACTAACCACTATTTACAATATCTTTCTCTAACCTATCTTTTAACTTTCCTTCTCTAATACTAGTCCGATGTAACTCACAATTAAGATTTACAAAACAACACATCTCAAAACCCGGCAGCTGTCGGTTGGCATCTTCGGATCTTTCTGTGTCTTCTTTTCTCCTTGTTAGGAATTTTGCGTCACAGGTTACTGATTGAAAAGGTACTTTAAGAGAGATATTTTTTCCAAGCAGTCTGTTACATGTTAGGATTTGGCAGCTCTCCTCTCAATTGTTCAATTTTCCCCCCGGATTGTGTCCTTGACTTTTAAGATTGCCAATATACACAATTCAATCTTTATTGGAAATTGGTATTTTTTGGGGGTATAATTTAAACTGATTGGCCAAATTCAAATTTGTTTTTCTCTCCAGGCAAAAAACTAATTGAGTTGTTCGACCGAGTACTACATTTTATACCTTATTGAGAACACTTGGTGCTGTGTCTGGTAGTTCTGCTGCTTTTAACTCTCTTCAAGGTATACTCACATCTTCATGACATAGGAGTATTCAGCTTTCTATCTTAACAACAAGTTAGATGCCAAGAAAACCCATCATGGAAAGCGAGAGTGGGTATCTTGTAAATTCAGCTCCCTGCTTGCTCTGAATGACCTCTACGTTGAGTATCAAACACCAACATCTCAGGGCATACTCCTTTGGGCACTGGACTCATGCAACTCATGTCCAGAGTCATTTCATCTGGAGTGTATCAGTCTCTAAGAACACTCTAGCACATCTCCAATCCACTAAAAGGATGTTTCTACATTTCAATACTGTACCTCGAACTGGACTGGCAACTATCATTGCAGTGCTGCAGAAAGGACACTGTACATTCAGTGACATGTAGCCAGCTCATGGACTGAGACAAGGTGCATCTCTATGCTATTTGCTCAGTGTCAACATATTCACTCGTTTTGACTGTTCATGGATGCTCACAGCATCCCTGCCTTGCATTGCTTTTCGCGCTTTGCCTCTTCAGCCAAATATCAGCCTCATATTACCCCAGTCTTGCCTTGCAGCTTACAGCAAACAGAAACTTGACCTGATTGTCAGCAGGCCTCAGTCAAGTCAAGGTAGAACTGCTTTCATTCAGGGAGTCCAGCAGAGTAAGTCAAGGACAGCCTTTGACGCCAGTCGAGGGGCCTGGAAACAGTCAGCTGTTTGGGATGGTCACTGTCTGGATTCTCTCCACATAAGTGGTGAGGAACTGAATGCCATAATCCCACCACTCACCTTGATTCTTCCTGTAATATTAATGGGCTATTTTGCTCCTGGAATAAGAGAGGGGCAACTATTATGGGAGTTGAAAGTGAGTGGCAATTTCAGACTAGTAGGTGTAATGTCCTCTCCTGCCTGAGGCCTACCTGGGTGGCCTCAGACAGGGATTGCTCAGCATACACCAGTACATTTAAAGGTAACCCTGTCTACTGGGGACCTCAAGGTCTTCAGTTTACAATTCAGGATATAAATAATTCCTGAATGTCACTTCAGTTTTATTTCAGCCTGAATAGGATGTGTGAATACTGTCTTTGTGGCATCATTTTAGAAAAAGGAGCTGCTAAGAAGAGTGGTTTTGAAGGTGGCACGGGGTTTTTTAAAAATAGTCCTGGTTAAGCCAACATTTATCCTTTAACTAGTCCCATCAGTTGATAAATTTATCATTAATCTAATTTGCTTTGAGAAGATTAGCTTATTTAACTTCAAAAATAATTCATTTATTGTGTTGTGCATTAGAACAGCCTGAGGATGCATTAGATAAATGCATGTGCTTTCTTTCATTATAACTTTCATTTGTTAATAATTAATGCTTCACTGACCTTTGATCCATTAAAATTGCACACAATTTAGTTAATGTTGACTGCCTACACTCATTCAACATTGAGACTACGTAAGATACACACTTCTGTAAAGTTACAAAATTAAAACAGGCTCCAAAAATAGATTAAAAACAGGTTTGACTTTTTGGAAAAAAAAAGTTCATCAATCTTAACCAACATTTGTTTATAAATAGCAAGGAAAAATGTAACATATTTAACAAGTATTAAACAGAAATGAATTCTCATGGAAATAATATGCAAGCAGTGAAAAAAAAGGACTATATTATGAACATATTGAAAAGGACACAGCACATTGACTATTGTATATAATGCTATGCCAATTTATGAAATGTTAAGAGGAATATCATTACACTACCTTTGCTCCTCTGACCAACACTTTGTTTGATTTATTATTGTCACATGTACCTAGGTAGAGTGAAAAGTTTTGTTTTTCATCCAGTACAGGCAGATCATAACATACAGAGGCCATTGGGTGATTGAAACAGAGTGAGGAATACAAAGTTACAGCTGTAGAGAAGGTGCACAAAAAGCAAAATCAACACTAGCTTTGAAATTTGAGAGCTCCAATCACAAGTTTAATAACAGCCAGGAAGACGCTGTTCGTGAACCTGTTGGTGCATGTGTTTAGGCTTTTGTATTTTCTGCCTGACAGAAGAGGTTAGAAGAGATTATAACTGGAGTGGGAGGGGGCTTTGACTGTGTTGGCTGCCTTTTGTGGCAACGGGAAGTATAGATGGAATCAACAAGTGAAAGGCTGGCTTACGTGATGGTCTGGGCTGTGTTCACAACTTTCTGTAGGTTCTTATGGTCCAGGACATAGCATCCAGATAGAATGCTTTCTATGGTGCCTCTGTAGAAGTTGGTGAGGATCATAATGGACATGCTGAATTTCCTTAGCCTCGTGAGGAAGAGGAGGCATTATTGTTCTTCTTGACTGTCACATCAACGTGGGTGGACCAGGACAGATGGTTCATGATTGTCATTCCCAGGAACTTAACGCTCTTGACCAGCTCCACTGATGTAGATATGACCGTGCTGTCCTTCTTGCTTCCTGAAGTTGATGATCAGCTCTTTAGTTTTGCTGATATTGAGGGAGTGATTATCTTTGCACCATGTCACTAAGCATTCTATCTCTTTCCTGTATTCTGTCTTGTCTTTGTTTGAGATCCAGTCTACAACAGTGGTGTCGTCAGCGAACTTGTAGACAGAGTCAGCAATAATAAAGATAAATCCAAAATTGATGTGTATCTACTTCTTACATTACCAAATGGGAAAGTCTGAGGCTCACAACACAACACAGATTGTTCCAATCTACACAAAGATCTAGAAGCTTTGCACAAAGCCCACTCTGGTTTATGACTTGAATTTAACTTATGCACCACTTTGATGTTAAACTGAGCTTGGAATGGATGCGAAAAAGTTGAAACACCATTAATTTCCTGGTCATTACAAGTACATATATATTTATAAAATTTATCCAGTTTACTCCTTGGTTCTATAATGTAAAGTGTGTGTATCTCTTTACAAATTAGGCACAATAAACAACTCAGTTCAGAGATACTGAAGTTTAAATATCAAAATCTTCAGTGTTGATTTCTTGCAATGTGCAAGCTAAAATATGTCAATTGCAAATTGTTTCTCTTAACAAATGAGAATTTATATCCCAATACACACAAACCAAGCCAATGGGAATGACAACCATCTATGAAAACCTTTTTAAAAATCCTTGAAGTATTGTTCAACGTAAGCTGCCCTTGTTTTTTTCTTTGTTGACCTGGTCTTGCACACAGCAGCAAAGATGGTAAGTGGTGCCTGCACCCACTTGGCAAATATTGGCCCGCACATCTGCCAGAAGGTGCCAGGAATTGCCCAGTTTCATAATTCTGTGAATCTTCCATTCTTTTCTGCTCTGCCATGTCACAAGCTCCACTGTGTACATTGTAGCTGTGTGGGATACAAACTAGAATCCTGTGCCATGCATTGAGCATCAATATTTTGAAAAGTTGTCCATTCTAAAATCTTGGATAAGATGGCAGCAGTTAATCGTGCACATTTGAAGCTTAAAATATAGACTGACAACAGATTCTTACTATATTAAATGATCAAATTGTTCATAAGTTTTGTGGACATCACTACATGTAAAACTAAATGCATCCTTCATCAATTATCAGCATTACTGTAATTAAAAATTCCAAAAGTAGATTCAATAATGTATTGAAATAGCATCAGGAAGCTATTTCATGCATGCAAACTAATCTCAAAGGCATTAGAAATGGCTTGGGTTGGGTTCACTTTTTTTTGTCAAATTTTGTGTCTATTTAGGAATAAGGATTCTACCACAGGCAATTAAACAGTTATCACTTTTCTATTAGCTGTAAGCATCAAGAATTCCCACGTTAGGTGCTCTTGGAGTATGGAGTAAAGTTCCCATTACATTACCCATCGAGCATGTTAATGTTTCCAATAATGCACACCAGACACATCATACAAAATAACAAGAATCAAAACCTTGCAATATTTAATAAAACTGGAGGCAGCTGAACAAATTCAGAATCTACAACAATGTAAAAACCACAATTTTTAAATGTTGCTCCACTGTTTTGAGAGAGAAAATCAAACCTGAAAGACATCCTTGAGGCTCAGAAACTAAGCAGTTGATTCATACTAGAATCATTGCTTAAATGACTTATTTCCCTCGAATGGTAGGTGTAGATGAATAGCAAACACTGCTAGATTTGTAATTGCAATGTCCCGATAGATTTTCTTATAAGGCCATAATCTGGGTTCTTACAGCAGAGGGACAAGAAAGCACCACAGAAAATGATTGTGCAAAACAATAGCCGGAAATGTCTCTTCTGCTTGCTGTCCAAACAGTTCAAGGTGAATAAACCATTCCAAGCAAGTCCTCTTTCTGCTACTTGGTTAATGTTGCTATGGTTTTGCAATGGAACATCAGCAGAAGTCAATCAAAATCTGGGTTTGATCTGAATTGGTTTCCCTACAAGACAAAAGAAAAGTTATTGACAGCAACAGCATCGCAGAATCTACAGCAGAGAGTGAAGCCACTTGATTCAAACACTCCTGTGTTGGTAGCAGACTATCAGCAAGCTCCAGGTAATTCAATTCCACTTCCTTGTACATTTCCAGTATCAATTTATTCTTTTTCTTTAAAAAAATCTAATTCATCAATTTCAAATAAACTCTTCATAAAGCATGACCTTGTTAGAGTATTCCATTCCTAATAATCTTGAATATATGCATTATGGTTACTTAGTCAGCAGTGGAAACTACGTTTCCCTCAAGCCTCACAAAATTTGATTATCTCCTTAACTTTTTTTCATATAGTCAAAAAAAAATCTGGATCTGTGTGAATGTAAAACCAAATTTATTTCAGTTGGATAATTGCCAGTAGGAATTTACAGTAACAACCTCTCCTCCCTACTGGGTAAAAACAATGACTGCAGATGCTGGAAACCAGATTCTGGATCAGTGGTGCTGGAAGAGCACAGCAGTTCAGGCAGCAAAATCTCCTCCCTACTGTCAACCAAACCTCAAATTGAATAATTAGTTTTTGAAACATACTTTCTTGGAAGTTGGGCATTGCCAGAGAAGCCAGCACTTATTGTGCATCCCAATTGTGTATCAGAGGCTGGGGGCATGGTGAGATGTGGGGCTGGAGGTTAAGTAGTCAACTTCTTCAATCACTGCAGTCCATGTGTTGCAGTTATATCTGCAGAGCTGTTAGGAATTTGAGTGGCAAAGAAAGAATAGTGATATAGTTCCAAGGCTGTGGTCAGTGATCTTGCTCACTTTGAGATTTCGACACATTAAGATTATCTGGTACTCACTAATGAAGGTCATCACATTTATATGGTCTCTATCATGATAGCAGAGCATCTCAAAGTACTTTACTTACAATTGAGCACTTTTGGAGTGTACTCACCATTGGTGTCACTTAACAATTTATACAGCAAGCTTTCACAAATAGTTACTGAAAAAGATCTGTTTTAATTATGTTAGTTGAGGAATAAACATTGGCCAGTGCAGTAGAGGAACACTCATATCCACTACAAATGGTGCCACAGGTTCTTTTACATCCACCACAGAGCAGCAGCTGGGTCCTCGGTTAAAATTCTCAACTTAAAAACAGCAGGTGTAATGGGCCAGCAATTCTTTGATACCGCAACGTGATGTCAGCCTATATTATTAATCACACAACACCAGGTTATAGTCCAACAGTCTTATTTGAAAGTACATGAAGGAGCACTCCGAAAGCTTGTACTTTCAAATAAACCTGTTGAAGTATAACCTGGTGTTGTGTAATTTTTAACTTTGTCCACCCTAGTTCAATACCAGCATCTCCACATCAAGCCTATGTTATAGAAGATTTCAGAATAGGACTTGAACCCACAAGCTTCTGAATCACAAGCAAAAGTCATATCCACTTTGACATTTGGTTGAGAATGCAGCTGCTACCTGTTGAACAGTACTCGAGCATTAGTTTCCAGAGAAGGAGAAAATTGAGAAACTGAAATACAATCTGCGTTAAAAAAAAATCAACACATTCTACTGTAGTTGGAAGAGAATCAGCACCAATTGCAACTATCATTATTACCAATATCACGTACATCATTATTCACAGTTAATCTGACACAAGATTAGAATTTCCAAACATGGTCTATGTGTGCTATCAGCTAGCTCAGCATAGTAGTGAAGTGCTGTAATTCTGTGTTTGTGATCCTCAGTGCTTCTACTAAGTAATATTAGAAATCTCTTACACAGATGTAGGGACTAAATTCAGCCACTGACAGTACTGTGGGTTTCAGTAGTTTATTTTGTGAAGAGAATAAAAAAGGTAGCTAAACTGACCTCACAGCGACTGGAAGTAAAGTCCAAATGTGGCCTCAGAGGCTAAGGGTACTACTCTAGTAATGACTAGTATGGCTGTGGGGAATTATGGAACATACATTAAACTGGCTGTGGGTCAACTAGAAGATTATGGAAAAGATACTGGAGAATTAAATGGAAACTGGGTGAAAGGTTATTTCTTTAACGAGATACAAGTTTGAGAGAGAAAAGCTGTGCAGGTGTAGGTGCAGGTTAATATGGATCAGTAATTTCCCCGCGTGGAGGAGGCAGAAGGGTGAGGAGCTACTACAAGAAATCAGTTTTATATAGGAATAAAAGCTTTGACAAAGGGTCAGTTAGACTCGAAACGTCGGCTCTCTTCTCTCCTTACAGATGCTGCCAAACTTGCTGAGATTTTCCAGCATTTTCTCTTTTGGTTTCAGATTCCAGCATCCGCAGTAACTTGCTTTTATCCAGTGTTTAACCCACTGCCACTTCTCTTCCAGGAATGCCTATCCTGAAGAAGTACTGCTTTTCCCGCTGACAGGATTTTCATTTGTCTCTCCCCCTCCCCATCCACCTTCACTGCTTTCCTTTTCTCTCTCAGTGTTAGACAAGGCATTTACTAAGACTCATATACCCATCCAGATTCCTTCTAAATATTGTGATTGTACCTGCTTCCTCGAGCAGCTCATTCCATACACATGCCACTCTCTGTGTGAAAACGTTACCCCTTAGGTCCTTTTAAAATCTTCCCCCTTCACCTTAAACCAATATCCTGATAGTTTTGTCTCTGCCCCAGAGCATACAGAGCCTGCATTAGCACTGAGCCAGAAAACTCTGGGCCTCCTGCACACCTACATAGAACTCTCCTTTGAACTGAACCCTGGACATTACAAGTACATATATATTTATAAAATTTATCCAGTTTACTCCTTGGTTGCATAATGTAAAGTTTGTGTATTTCTTTACAAATTAGGCACAATAAACAACTCAGTACAGAGATACTGAAGTTTAAATATCAAAATCTTCAGTGTTGATTTCTTGCAATGTGCAAGCTAAAATATGTCAATTGCAAATTGTTTCTCTTAACAAATGAGAATTTATATCCCAATACACACAAACCTTCCTCAGTGACTGTATTCGCCTACAACTTACTCCACGTGGATTTCAACTCAAATTTCACCTTGCATGCAGCCTCCAGGATTACAGATACTTGCACGATATACAACATTCTTCCAACTGCTGTTCTCGCCGCATCCTAAAAGCCACACTCAGGGCCACGCGCCTCCACATGAAAGCACCTCTCTCTAGCAGCACCGACTTACTCTCTCTCAAAGCTGTCCTGGTCCACAGTTTCATTTCATCCTTCGTATTAGTCGATGCCTTAACTCCAAACTTTTCCTGTTTCTTGCAGATGTTAGGAACGCAAGCTTCAACTTCTCATCCACACCCCTGCCCACCCTCCACCTTCCAACAGTCCCAATCCCTCGAAACCCATCTCTTCCAGCCCCAACCCTTGCTGTACGTTCACCATACCCTCTGACCTTCCCGTCTCTGAGGCTGAGCGTGCTGTTCTCAGCAAAGGACTCAGCTTTGTACCCTTATGTCCCCACCTCAATGAATTCCAGGCTCGACATGATGCTGAGCTCTTCTTCCATCACCTTCGCGCTCACTTCTTTGGGCAAGAGACCTCCCCCTGCTCCACAGATCCTTTCACATCCCTCCAACATTCCACCTCTAATTGGACACCGCCGCCAGGACAATTTCCTGCCCCTCTTACCCATTCCAACCTCTCTCCATCCGAACTTTCTGCCCTTCGCTCCATTAGGTCCAACCCCAACCTTGGCATCAAATCTGCTGACAAGGGCGGTGCTGTTGTTGTCTGGTGTACTGACCTCTACTTCGCATAGGTTGAGTGCCAACTCTTAGATTCCTCCTTCTACCTCCCCCCTGGAGCATGACCATACCACTGAGCATCAAGCCATTGTCTCCAACACCGTGACTGGCCTCATTTCCTCCGGATGCCTCCTCTCCACAGCTTCCAACCTTATAGTCTCCCAACCCCGGACAGCCCGTTTCTACCTACTCCCCAAAATCGACAAGGAGGACTGTCCTGGCAAGTCCATTGTATCAACATGCCCCTGCCCCACTGAACTTATTTCCTCCTACTTTGACTCCATCCTTACTCCTCTGGTTCACTCCCTTCCCACCTACATCCGGGATTCTTCGGATGCCCTGCGACACATTGACAGCTTTCAATTCACAGGACCTAACCACCTTCTCTATTCACCCTAGATGTGCAATCTCTTTACATCTCCGTCCCACACCAAGATGGCTTGAAAGTTCTTCGCTTCTTTCTCGAAAAGAGACCCAAACAATCTCCATCCACCACCAGTCTCCTCCGCCTGGCTGAACTTGTTCTCTCTCTCAACAACTTCTCCTTCAACTCATCCCATTTTCTCCAAATCAAAGGTGTAGCAATGGGTACCCGCATGGGCCCTAGGTATGCCTGCCTTTTCATGGGGTATGTGGAACATTTCTTGTTCCATGCCTACCCGGGTCTCCTCCCTGCTTTATCGGTACAAAAAGGAGCTTTGACAAAGGGTCAGTTAGACTCGAAACGTCAGCTCTCTTCTCTCCTTACATATGTTGCGGACCTGCTGAGATTTTCCAGCATATTCTCTTTTAGTTTAATATAGGAATATTGCACCACTAGATAAAATACACATCATATCATCAAACTACAAAGTTGACCATTCAACATATAAAACTCATTCAATACAAAAAGTGTATTAAATTTTAATACATGCTAGAAGACTCTATTTCTGAGTTGGAGTGCATCAGAGGCAAACGTATTCCTCATGAATTGGGTCAAAGGAATCAATACCAAAATATAGACAGATTGGGCTGAATGTTTTATTGGCAAAGTTCATGTTATATCAAGTCTTTTGTGAGGGATTTCCCCTGCAAGGCCTAGTGAGCTTTTGCACCATATCCTGCCAAACTGGAGAAACTCAGCAAGTCTGTGGAGAGAAAAATTTACCAAATTTGTATCACTAACAGCTTACTCAGCCCCATATCGTCCTCACACCTGATTCCAGTTCCATTTTACCCTCCACTTGCCACCAAGATTGATTCAAGCAGTGGAACCACATTTCTAACAGCTATATAAAATGTTCCACCATGGCTCTGATCATGGCATACATTAAATCTGTACCACATCAATCAAGAGTTGTGCAATGGTGACATGAGCCACATCCACACTGGGTAGCTCTTGTCTGCCAGTAACCAGCTAAATAAGGTCTTGGAACCTCAAAACATACCAGGTACATGAAAGTGCTCTAGGCTGTAGGAGTTATTCCAACTGCCAGGGTAGTGGGCACATATCGCCAGGAACAATGATCACAAATCACCTGCACCTTAATGGAACATTAACGCGCATTAATTCTTGTTGATTAATTCTGCAGTGTTGTGTTAGAGCCCTCTCAATGCCATGTCTGTGTACAGTCTAATGGCACCCTGCACCTGAAGATAGCCAGGTATGTTCCAAAGCCTACTGTCCAACTGCAGCACTGACCTCATTATGGGGAAACAAACTAGTGTGATTTTGTATAGATGGCACTGGTCCCTGTCCTGATGCATTTGTTGGTGCATGACTGAGAAACCCCATACAGGTCACCCCTTGCTCACTGAAAGAAGCTGGCTGCATTGAAGTTTGGAGGGGCTGTAATCATATAGCCACCAGGAAAGGATAGGCCTCCATTCCTGCTGCTCTCAGTTCCCTGCACTGAATTATACATCATGGAAACAGACCCTTTGGTCCAACTTGTCTGTACCAATCAGACATCTCAATCTTACCTAATCCCATTTACCAGCAATTTGGCCCATATACCTTAAAACTCTTCCTATTCATATACCCATCCAGATTCCTTCTAAATATTGTGATTGTACCTGCTTCCTCGAGCAACTCATTCCATACATATGCCACTCTCTGTGTGAAAAAGTTACCCCTTAGGTCCTTTTAAAATCTTCCCCCTTCACCTTAAACCAATATCCTGATAGTTTTGTCTCTGCCCCAGAGCATACAGAGCCTGCATTAGCACTGAGCCAGAAAACTCTGGGCCTCCTGCACACCTACATAGAACTCTCCTTTGAACTGAACACTCCTTGTCCTCAACACCGACCAACTGCTCTTCCTGGGCCTGTCATTGGCCCTGGTCATCCTGCATCTGCCTTCTTCTTCTTAGGCAAGAATCGAGAATGAAAGAAGTTCCAACAGGATGTTGTAAGCTGTGCAGATGAGAGCAAGGACTGCAGGGAGATTGAGCGAATTAACGATGGCATCTTGGTACAGGGAGTTGGAGAAGGAAACAAGGAAGTAGGAATGGTAGGAGCAATAGAATCAGAAGGATAAATACTGCTGTCTGCAGCTGTGAGCTGGGGTTCTAAAGGCTGTAGCCTACCGGGGTGCCAGAGTTAAGGATATCTCCTTTGGGCTGCAGAAGAACTTGGAGAGGGAGGGGAGGGATCCAGTAGTTGTCATTCACATTGGTATCAACAATACTGCTAGAAGTAGAAAGGAAGTTTTACTGAGCAAATTTGAACAGTTAGGAACTAAACTATAAAGCACAACATCAGAGGTTATAATCTTGGGATTAATACTTGAGCCAAGTAAACTGGCATAAAGTACCTCAAGTCAAGGAGCTAAATGTGTCTCGAGGATTGGTTATGGTGAAATGAGTTTCAGATCGTGGGGCTCTGGAACCACTATTGGGGTAGAAGGGAGCTGTTCTGTTGGGATGGGCTTCACTTTAACTGTAATGGGACCAGTAAGCTGGTGAACATAATAACTAGGTGGTTGGGAGACCAGGGCGAAGCCAGACTTACAAAGCAAGAGGATTTGGCAGCATTAAAGGTCAACTATTTTGATAACAATACTCAGAGAGCAGAGTATACAAATGTGGAAAAACAGCAGCAGATAGGGTAAAAATAGTAAAAAGGCACAATGATTTGCTCTTTACTTTAATGCACACAATATACAAAAGCAAATTCATGAACTAACAGCAAAAATACAGGTTAATGGGTATGGTCTTAGAGCTATTACAGCGACATGATTACATGGAGATCAAAGCTAGAAACTAAATATTCAGGAGAATCTGACTTCTTGAAACAGAGGTTTACCTGCCTCTCCTCCAACCCAGTTTACTGTATCCAGTGCTCCTTCCCACTCCCACTCCGACATTTCTATTCTCAGCCTCCTCCATTGCCACAGCGAACCAGACCGTAAATTGAAAGAACACCACCTTATCTTCTGCTTGGGCAGTCTACAGCTCGTTGGATTCAATATTCTCCAATTTCAAACAATCTTCCCACCCATCCCCCGAGTCCCTTTCCAGCTCTGCTTCCTCTCTTTCATTCACCTACTGACCCTTGCTTCCAGCTACCAATTAGATTCGTCCCTTCCTATCAACCAGGTAGTACCCACCACCTATGTTCACCTATCACTACCTCACCATCCTGCTTCTCTTTCCACCCAAACCCCCTCCCTCCCTTAATCCGCAGCTCCCCCACCCCACCTCCTTTCCTGAAGGAGGTTTACTTGTATACCCAAAACGTCGACTTCTTTATCTCCTGATGCTGCCTGCTGGCTATGTTCTTTCAGCCTCCTGCTTGTCTACCTCTAGATCAGGTAGGAAGGGAAGGTTGGTGGGCAAGCACAATTAGTGTATTTTTGATATCAAGAAATGATCTTGAATCAGAAGATGCTGAATCCAAAGGGGTGGAGTTAAGAAATAAAAAGATTGAGATGACAGTCTATTGGTTCCCTAATAGTTATCCAGTGGGACAGGATCTAGTGATAATCAGAGCACATAACAAAGCAAGTACATTAATCATGGGGGACTTCAATTTTGATGTAGATTGGAATAGTCAGACTGGCAGAAGAAGCTGTGAGGTAGAGTTCAGGTGTCTTTGGGATTGTTTCCTGAAACAGTATGTTGTGGATCCAGAGTTCAGGTTAGTGATATGTAATAAGGAAGGCTTAATAGATGATGTCAAAGTGGAAGATCCCATAGGAAACAGTGACCACAACTTGGTAGAATTTTGCATTCACTTTGAGAGTGAGTAAGTGGGGTTGGGAACAACTGTGCTATACTTAAATAAGGGTAATTACAAAAGAATTAGGGCAGAGCTGGCTGGAATGGAGTGAATAAAGTGTTTAGCATCAAAGGCAGTTAAGGAACAGTAGTAGACGTTTAAGAACATTATTCATGGCTCACTGTAAGACTAAATTCCAGAGCGGAAGGGATTAAGTCAACCATAGCTATCCAGGGAACTTAAGGAGAACATCATATTAAAAGAAAAAGACAATGTGGCAAAGATTAATGGCAAGCCTGGAGATTGGGAAAATTCTTAAAAATATTAAAAGGACAACCAAAATAATAACAGAAGGAAAAAATAAACTTTGAGGGCAGACTTGCAAGTAATACCAAGACAGACAACAAGAGCTTCTTTAAATATAGAAGATGCTGAATCCAAAGGGGTGGAGTTAAGAAATAAAAAGATTGAGATGACAGTCTATTGGTTCCCTAATAGTTATCCAGTGGGATAACTATTGTGGGAAAACAGAAGTCAAAGTGAACATGAATAGTTGCCCTTACAGAATGAGGGTGGGGAAATAATTAAGGGAACCAGGAAAGGCAGAGTGGCAGAGGAGTGGAATAAATACTTTTCATTAGTTTCCATAGTAGAGGATACTAATAGCATCTACAAATTACTAAATAATTAAGAGCAAAACCAGGAGAAGAAATGAAAACAATAACTATCACTAGAAAAAAAATGAGAGGAAAACTAATTGGCTTAAAGATTAATAAGTTCCCTGGACCTGATGGGATGCATCCTAGGGTGTTAAAATATCAGAGATAGTGAAGGCACTAGTAGTAGTTTTCCAGGAGTCATTAGAGTCTAGAAAAGTCCCACAGCATTGGAAATCTGCCAATGTAATACTTTTATTTCAAAAGCAAAGGAGGCAATAAAAAGGCAGCTGTAGACCAGATAGCTTAACATTTGTTACTGAGAAACTGTTAGAGGTTATTACAAAGGATGCAAGAGCACATCATTTAGAAATGCATAACATAATGAAGTAGATCGGCATGGCTTCTTGAAGGTGAAATCACGCCTGATAAATTTACTAGGATTCTTTGAGGTAACAAGCAGAACATATAAAGGATAAGTGGATGTAACATATTTGAATTTTCAGAAGGTGTTTGATAAAGTCCCACAAATTAGGCTACTTAATAAAATGAGAGATGCTGGAGGTAGTATATTAGCATGGATAGAAGATTGGCTAACAAATAGAAGACAAACTTGAGGTAAGGGGGACATTTTTAGAATGGCAACCTGTAACAAGTGGTGTGACACAGGAATCAGTCCAGGAGTCAAAATGGCTGATAATTTCAGAATAAAGAGTCACACATTTTAAGACAGAGATGAGGAGGAATTTTGTCTCGGAGGGCATTTAATATGTGGGATTCTTTACTGCATGGAGTTGTCGAGGTCAGTTTGTAAAGTATATTCAAGGCTGAGACATACAGATTTTTAATCCATAAGGGGGAAAAGGCATGAAAGTGGAGTCAAGAGTTATCAGATCAACCATGATCTCATTAAATAGCGGAACATTCTCAATAGGCTGAATGACTTACTTCTGTTGCTATATTGTATGGTCAGTGCTGATAACATCATGACCATAGAGATGCCCATGCTCAAGTTGTAAGCACAATAACAAGGTGCAAATTGCCTTTGACTAGCGTTTGACTTGTATGCATTGTCACTTTACATACATAGCAAATGAGCGATGATCCAATTGCATGTATTTATTCCTTCGATGCCCTTACATCCAGTAAATATAAATTCTTTGCTTTTGCCCATCAAATCAATACTATCTGTCTGTCCATCTTCGCCTTTGTTCTAACCATTTTGCAGTTGCACTTCACATCTAAAAAATGGCAAGTATTGATGGGGAATGCAGCTCACAGTGGACACTGTTAGCACTGGGCCCCATCTGCATACTGTGCAATACCCAGACTGCCCACTTCCACTCATTCCCCCTTGTGAAGGCCCAATACACTGAATTTCCCCTTTAGAAGGCCAAAAGACAATCTTATAATCTGAAGGGCATTTAGGGATTGACAAAGAACGTAGCCTAGCTGTGAACAAATAAAAAATAACTCATGCACATAAAATAACATAATAAATATAATATATGTAAGATCTGTTAGACATGACGACAATGATGGAATAGACTTTCCTTGAACCATAAGACCAGCTACTGTAAACACAATGGCTTAGGTTTTAATCTTCTTCATCTGGGGAGGGGGACAGGGGTGGAAATTGCACCTGGGAGGGGTCAAAATTTGCACATTCTAGTTGCAAACCATTGTGTTCCTGGCTGCCACAACTCTTGTGACAGCAACTCAGAGCTTTGATGAGGCTCTTGCTAAAGTTAGGTAGGGACCTACGAAGGTTTTAACAGTTGTGGCCCAGTGACATCACCAGCAACATAACATAACCTTTTTTCAAGATGGGGAAGTCCAGCACCATCTGCAGCTTGACAGCAAAATTACAGTGCAGCTGTGAGGACGAGATCAATTTATGAAAATTACTTTTCTCAGCACCTCTTCTGGACTCAAGAGTAGCAGCAGCACAAACTACAAACTGAGACAAAAAAATCTTTTGTACTTTACTAGCATTTGATTCCACTTCCTGCTAGGCATTTATAACACTGAAAAAGAAAAACCAGGTGGTTGGAAATAAGATTTTGTTTTCCACTAGTGTTTTTAATACTTTTATTCTAATATTAGGTTGTCTTCATAAAGAAGGAAATATCTCCAATGGAATAAAATCAGAAATGTGAGCCTTGTTTCCAACATGATGAAGCAAACTGATTTATTCTCAATGAAAAACTCACTCTGCATCATCACAATTTCCTAATGTGCACAATGCACAATCAATTACTCAGCTTTAATAGCAGTGGCATAAAAACAGCAGTCACTTTATTAGGCTGTTTGTGTCCTGCACTGCAAACAAACTGCTACTGTAATTAAGGTTCCCTTTAAAAACTGCTGCCTTTCGCACATTTTTAATGATCTTTTGGCTTCAGATCGTACTAGGACCCCATCTCTCAGCCATTAAGAATTTGGAATTCGACACTAACATTTCATTATGTTTACATATCTCTCCAAGGTACTCCTCAGCCAAGCCAGTATTGGGATTGCAATGATTTATGTTTTTGGGTTCTTAGTATCAGCACTTGGTTCTGCCAGGTTAAGAACAGCATGGTTTCCATTACAGTACCTCTACAATGAGTCTCAGCTGCAATTTTAAAATAGATCTTTCTATTATACCAGTGCAACAGTGTGTTTATTTTCCACACAAACCATCCTGCGGTCTCTCAATAAAATGGCTAGGTAAGTGCAAAATTGACAGCAGTTTAAAAAAAATCTTCTTAATCTGACTATATGTACATTAGGAACACAATTATGAACATCAAGCTCAATTCAATTATTGTCAACAGTCAGGGGCAAGCTTCATCTGATTGTGGACATGGTTTCTTCCACTATATGGACACATTGTCCATATAACTATCAAAATGTGTAATAAAGATATCAAACTATACAAATCTTATTTGTTTACTTACAGGGCTTTTAGTTTTTGGAAACAGTAAAAACTACCTACAAAGGGTGAAGGAGAAGAAATTGTTCTGCACATTGACCTCTGGCTTCTGTTCCCAATGTACCATTAATGGGATTGAAATACAAAATAAGCAAAAACAAATTCTGCATGTGAGTTAGTATATTAAAATATATGCTAATATAGTTACAAATATGTGAAGAACTGTGTGAAGTGAATTAGAATACAGACAATATATTCAACAAATAATAATGCATATACTTAACTAAAGCCTGAACTACATGCAGAACATTACCACTCTTGGTCTCAAACCCTAACTTCATTCAATATTGAAATCACGTCATAACTTCATATCGGTGCTTCCAACACTTAGCGAAACAGACAGGGAGAGTCCAGAAGTCATGGAAGTGAATTATAGGCTGAGCCACACCTGATGATGCATCTTTCCTGATTTTTGTTTTACATGATTTAAAGCTAAAGAGTGAATTTTCGATTGGATATTGGAAGCCAAAGTACAGGAGGGACTACAAGGACAAATGGGTCCATATGGATGAGAAGGCCAATGAAGATTGTCGAGCATTTTTAAAAATTTGCTTTCTTCCTTATAAAAGCATTAAAGCAAAAAACATTAAGCAGCTGGAGTCTTGCTATGCCTCCATGTGCAGTACGGGAGTTCTCCTTAAATTATACAGAATAGGGCCCAGAATGCACAGAGCGGTGCATAAAGTATATAGAAACTTTATGCATACTCATCACAATGGTTTGCTGTGTAGGAACAACCCTGGTCTGTGACCAAATCCCTACCCATCATGAATATTTGAAAATGGAGAAGACCAGACAGGCACTTTGTGACTTTCTTCCACTAATGAGAGCACAGGAGGATCAAGGGTGTTCTTGCACAGAAGTGCACTCTAATCAGTCTAATGATCTGGTTTTTGTTATATTCAAGATACTCAGATGCAAGATGATTCCCCATAAGTGCTTAGCATAGTTCAGTCCCCAATAATACAACTCAAATGATGAAATGGTTTAAATACCTTTAAATTTATTATGCAGGCAGAGCTGTTCCTTGTGGCAGTGCTGATGAGTGCTGAGGCAAATCACACTGTGTGGGGCTACTGTCTTACTGCAAATCATACTGTGGGTTTTGCCCTACACTACAGCTCTCCAGCTTCAGAAATGAATTTCTTAAGAGTTTGCAGGTTTAACTTGGCTATTCCATTCCATAAAGCTACTTCTCATTAATGATGCCTTGATACCTTCAAACTAACCCGGAAGCAAAAGATCGCATGGTGCTACTCTCACCAGTTCAAAGGTCACCCCCCCCACCCTGGCTTCCAGTTTCTCCCAGATGCCCAAGATCTTAGCACAGAACCCAAAGTTGGTCACCCAATGTGGATAGTTCTATATCCCAAGTTAGTTTGGTACATAGGCAGAGATAAATGCAGATACACTTCAGAGTGAACAGTTGCACACAAACCTAAAGCAAAAACAACTGAGTGACCCAAAGACAGCTAAGTGCTGATAAGTAAATAAAAATAAAGTTTCATTGTTCCAGAAGACTGCATTCTCATTAGACAGTGGTTTAACCTGAGGGTCATTATTGATAATTTGTCTCTGAATCAAACAAAAATCAACATATAAGGACGATTCAGCGAACAACTTACTTGCCTGCTACAAATGATAAATTAAACTGAAAACAAAACAGCATTACAGTTATTCACCTGGGGGTTGGGCATTAGTCACAAGTTATGTTTTCTCTTTTCAAAAGATTAACAATCCCAGATCCCCATTTAAATGGCAATATGTGCAATATGAAAGTGGTGCACGTAAAACTTGTTTTAACAACGTTTTAAGAAAACAGGTACTACATTATAGATGTCAGTAAGATAGGTGTGTTCCCACTCCACAATTTGTACATCCTTGACAGGTCAGTGGGGACAGCAGAGCCCAAGAGAGTAGAAAACGGGTAAAGTGGATCTGGAAATTAATGGGAACAATGGGGAAGCATATTTCAATGAACACAGAGGTCCACAGAAGGTACAAGAGAACCAGGTTGAAAGCATGAGCTAGTGGAGGCACAAATAGCCTCTGGCTACCAGTCATTAATTTAAAAAAAAATCATTGAAACCCTGAAAGGTTGCTACAAACCCTAGCCAAGATTCGAACAAGCAGATCAGCCCAGGGAGCTCTTGTTGACAGACTAGGCAATATGGCACATTAATGGGTCTGAGGCTATTAATCCTTCCATTCAAGAAAGCTTTAACTGAATGAAAATTCAGGAGTTGCAATGAGGTCATCAACCTAAAATGTTAACACTAACTTTCTCAACAGATGCTGCTAGACCAGCTGGCTATTTCCAGTATTTTCAGCCATTATAACAGTTAGGCTATTCTGAATAGTTCATAAAGCAACAATTCATTATTTGGCTTTTGGTACATACATTCAAATTTTAAGTACCGAGGTGCACTTGTGTATTAATGCAAGGTATTTGACATTGTATGTTATAACGTTTCTCTAGTCCACATCAAACAAGTGTTAAGAAAGCAATTATATTCTCATAGATACACCATTTGTTGGCTGGAACCCAGAATGTTTTTCAAAGTGTCCATACACTTAGACAGTGTGAGAGATGATTAGGTCACATGGTTGAAGTAAGGCTGAGTTCACATTTCAGAACAATTAATACAGAGTTCCATATTCTGTCTAAGTCATCCCACATACCACCTGAAAGTGACAAACATCATCAGCATCTGCTGACTTGATATTCAGCTTTTGCAGCCATACCTTACCTCAACTGACATAAATGAATAAACAAAAACAGAAGTTGCTGGAAAAGCTCAGCAGGTCTGGCAGCATCTGAGAGTTCTGAGGAAGTGTCACTGAACTCAACGTTAACTCTGATTTCTCTGCACAGATACTGCCAGACCTGCTGAGCTTTTCCAGCAACTTCAGCTTTTGTTTCTGATTTACAGCATTTGCAATTCTTTCGGGCTTTATTCAGTGAATAGATGAAGTTTAAATATTCATAATAGTCTATCTTGGGCTACATGGAGCTCCTGGATCCGAGCAGGAATTACAGATTGATGCAGATTTTAAATAAGGAGCTCTTGAAATGCTCAAGATTGACCTCACATTGTTGAAAATGTGTATCAGCAACATTACACTGAGGTGGATAAAATATATTGTTGAGGGTGTGACTGTAAGAAAATGAAAAATAAAACTGAGGCAGCAGCCTCGATACAGTGCTACAGGATAGCAGTGAATTTTGAACACATTGTGACGTGAAATTCCTTTCTACACTATTTTAGTGGAGGTGTTAACCATAGAATAGAACGATTGAATCATATAGTACAGAAGAGACCTTTGGCTTATCAAGTCTGCACCGACAAATAGCTTATCTAAATCTACTTTCCTGCCAGTAGTTTCGAGTGTTATGACATTTCTAAAGTATTCATCCAAGTACTTTTTGAAGGTTGTGAGGTTCCCCGTCACAATGATGAGCTGAGGCTTTCTATCCACCCTGTCCATGCCCCTCAATCTTATACACGCTAAGCAGGTCCCCTTTAAGCCTTCTCTGCTCTAAAGTAAACAACCCGAGGTTATCCAGCCTATCTTCACGGTAATGCCTGGTGAATTTTCTCTGCGACCCCTCCAGTACAATCACATTTTTCCTTTTGTTCAATAACCTGTCTGTTTCAAACAGGTTAATAATTGGACAAAAAAAACAATGGAAAGAATTTCATACAAGCTCATTCAATATACATCAGCTGGCACCCACAGCAGAATTTCAAGCCAACAAAACATTAACTGTAGGAATGGCATTTAACAAAATTATACTGAAGTACCAGTTGTGCCATGAGCTCAAATATTCAGAATTCAGACACGTTTCACTGACCCACCACGCTGAATACTGGATTTAACATTCAATTTTTATCCCTTTAAATACTGGAAATTGCTTTTGTTAACCTGTATCGATATTTTCCAAAGGCTTTGGTCTCCAAAATATATTCAGACTGCCTTGACACTTCCTCAGGAGATGGATACAAACAAACTTTATTTGGGATGTAACTGGCTCTGGCATTGATTCATGACTTTTTCACTAATTTATGTAAAAATCAGGAGTCTACTTAACAGTTCTCTGCCCTTAATAAAATACCCATACATCAACCAAATGCAAAGCGATCACCAAGTTCAGTATAATTATCTGCATTTAACCCTTGGGAGTGTCCAAACATGAGTTAGAGCAGACCGACAGTTGTAAGGCATCATGGAATATAAGCAAAATGAATAGCAGAAGTAGACCATTCAGCCTCTTCAACCTGTTCCACAATTCATTCAGATCATGGCTGATGTGTTTGTGTTTCAAATTCCACATCCCCATTACCCTTAATAACCTTTGAATATCTATCTATTGATTAATTATCGATCTATTGATTAAGAATCTATCTACTTCTGTATTAAAAAAATTTAAGTCCAGCCTAATAAGACAACCTACTTATTTCAGGTGTTACTCTCCAGTACAGATGCTGTAAACCTCCTTTGAACCACCTCCAATATATCTACATCCTTCCTTAAATAAGCTGACCAAAATTGCATAGAGTGCAATTTGGTGGGGTGGGGTGGATTGGGGTGATGGAAGGTATTGTACTTACATTTGCTGCATTTTCAACTTTAAAAGGGTACCCTCTTTTAGAGCTAAGTTGAGGGAAAATGTGTTTTTTTCTCTCAAAGGGCTGCGCAACTTTGGAACTGTCTGCCTCAAGAGTGCAATGGAGGTGGGATTAAGGAATAACTTGAAGTGCAGGTGGATTAATTCTCTTGCCTAAGAGAAATAAAAGATGATTGGAGTTGATGGGAATGTGAAATTTGAGAGAAAACAAATCAGCCATGAATTTATTGAATAGAGACAAAAAAACTGCAGATGCTGTAGACAGGCAGGAAGCTGGAAGAACACAACAAGCCAGGCAGCATAGGTTACACCCGAAATGTCGACTTCTCCATCTCCTGATGAACTTAGTGAATGGCAGAGCAGACTTGAAACGCCCATTGGCCTATTACTGCTCCTAATTTGTATATTTCGACATGGGCAATCGATCTTAGTTCTTCATCGTCAAGCACTTACAGTTCATGTTAAGCTTCATTAGGGAACAGAATAATCTGTTTAGATAGTAATGCAGTCACCTACCAAGAGTGACATTAAAATCTGGTCACTATAATAGAAGCTTTAAGTCCAAATTAAGCATTTATATGTGGGCTGCTTCGTATCACATTATGGTGCAGCGCTTCATTATATAAGCTGACAATTCTCCTAAATTTAGTCAAAAATTAAAGAATAAACTAGAATATTTTAGGATATCCTAAAGCATTTAGAATCTGTACTGAAGATCACTCATTGTTATGAGGTAGGAAACATAGCCAGTCATGTTTCATACAGCAAAATTGTGCAAGTAACAAATGAATCAATTTTAATTGAAGGAGACATGTTGGCTGGGGCACTGAACTAATGTCAGTCATTTTTTACACATCAACGAGGCAAACAAATTTTTCTTTATTTTGGGTGGGTTACTCTTCGGAGGGTCGATGTGGACTTGTTGGGCCGAAGGGCCTGTTTCCACACTGTAGGAAATCTAATCTAATCTAATCATGAACTACCCTCAACCTCAATGCCATAGGTCTGCTCTCTCCTCATACACTTGACATTTTTATCTTCCATAAAACTATTTCTTTCTTAAATATGTTCAGTGACTTTGCCTCAACAGCGTTCTGTGATAGAACATTTTACCAGTACAGATGCTGTAAGGCTTCCTTGATCCTGTAGTTAAACTAACACTCCACCTGTCTTTGGAACTGCTCGCTCATCTGCATGGTTGATAAGAGGAGGCTGAAAGAACACAGCAAGCCAGGCAGCATCAGGTCGTAGAGAAGTCAATGTTTCAGATGTAGCCTTTCTTCTGCATCTGCATTCTTGCTTTCAGTGACTGGTGTACAATGACCCCCAGGTCCTTTGGAACATCAACCTTTCCCAATTTATAATCAGGTGAACAATACTTCACTATTCCTTTTTTTCCTACATTAGTGGATACCTTCACATTTATCCACATGATACTGTGAAGTATTTCCAACTCACTTAACAAAATCGCCCTGAAGCCTCTTTATGTCCTCCTCACTACTCTCACTCCCACCTAGTTTTCCATTGAAGGAAGCATGGTAATATTAGACTTAATTTCCTCACCTAAATTGCTGATATACATTCCAAATAGCTGGAACCTGCATATTCAGCTCTGTGAAACTTTATTTGACTTTACCTTCCACTCCGAAAACAACCCATTTATTTCTACTGATTCTTGTCTGCTAACCAACTAAATCCATGCCACATATTACCACCATTCTCATGTACTTACATTTTGTATAATAACCTCATGTTAGGCTTTATCAAGTTGTCTGAAAATCCAAATACACTATATCCACTGGTTCTTCGTCCTCTATTCTTCAAGTTATCAAAAACAATTTTTTTTTTCATAAATTTGCGTGATTTTGTGTGATTCCATTGGGATTTTCTAAGTATTGTGTGATCACATTCTTAATGATAGATTCCAGTATTTTTTTCTCCTACCTGGTGTTAGGCTAACCAGTCAAATATTATCCTGAATTTCTTTTGTTAAGCATGAGTCGCTTTTCTTACTGCTCTTTAAGCTAAAAAGAACGTATAACTGCTGAAATGCATTTTTTCATTTCTTAAATAATAACCATGCCTTTTAATGAAGTTGCCCAGTCTATCATAGCCAATTCAACTCTCAAACCTTTGCAGTTTCATTCGTTTAGATTTAGGACTCTAGTTTGAAAGTGAATTGGTCCAATCCCAATGCTAGTGAAGAACTGCATCAGGTTATGATCACTTTTTCTTAAACGACCTATTACAACTAGGTTATTAATTAACCCTTTCTCATTCCAAGAAAGCAAATAAAGGGTAGCTTGTTCAGAATTGGTTCCTCAATGTACTGGTCTAAAAAAGCCATTTTGTACACACTCCAGGAGTTCATTTACCATACTGTTATGACTAATGCGGCCTGTCCAGTTAGTACAAATTTAATTATCTGCCATGATGGGATTTGAACCCATATTCCCAGCTGACAAACCTAGGATTCTGCATTATTAGTGCAGTGACACTTTGTTTCCCCCAAAACAGCTTCTTATGACAATGGCATTGGAACAGTACGCTCACTGAACCACCAAAATAGACAGGCAGCGTATTACTATTTCACTTGAAAGATAGCAACTGCAAAAATGCAGTAACCCCTCAGTATTAAACTGTTATTTTAAATAAAGCAGTAATTCTTCCATCAGGATCTTCACTCAAAGAAGCAGTTCTTCCTGGTTTTTCTCCAAATAGTCAGACTCCTTAAAAAAAATTGAAATTACATCAAAATGATTTGCTAATTTTATATGAAATAGTTTATTTAAACATTTGAGTCTGAGGAATCTGTTGGAAGGAGTTAGTCAGCCTGAACAGCTGAGGGGATTAAATTAGTTTAAATGACATATTTGTTGAAGCACACTAGGTTAATGACTAGGTCTGTGTTGATGTTAATTTAACTCTCTTGGAATGCTGTGCTCAACATTTTGCAAAATGCTAAAATGTCTGACTACCAGCACAAAAAGTAATAATTTATGATATTCGGACGGCATAGTGCAGGATGCCCCATGCACATTAGGTTTAAATCCATTTTTCAGTCATTGATATGTTTATGCCATGAGATTGATGCTCGGGTTATCATTCAAAGAGGCAAGAATGCTAAAAACTGTCAATGTAAACATCCAGGCTCTGCAAAACATGACAACACAAACATGATGGGTTGACTGGCCTCCTTGTTGCTGCAAACACTTTGTGAACAAGCAAACAGGGCAAAGCAGTAACTCTAGCTGCCTTGGCTTTAAGAATTAAATGGAAGTATGGTGGTCTTGCTGTAGATTTACTTTTTATTGGTTTATTTAACATACAAACAGAGCAGCATTAGGCCATACATCCTTGAAATAGGTAAAATATTGCTCATGATAGAAATGCGAAATCAAAAAAAATGAAATATTAGAAATGCTCAGCAGGTTTGGAGAGAGAAACAATTCAAGGTTAAAAGAGGCTTTTTATTGCCAAGAGCAGCAGCAATTTTGAGGAAAGGTTGAGAGATCAACAAAGAAAGATGAATGATACAAATGGAATGAGAGCAAACTGGCAGGCAAAAGGAATTGTATTTTCACTGTACAGGTCGGAATTGGGAGTCAACAGATTTCCCACCTTTATTGCCTGTTGAAGTATCTCAAAAAGGTGCAATTATCATTCGAAGGGGTAGGCTGAGTGTTCAATGATGCTGGAATCAGGTTCAGCGCCACTGCAAACCAAAGGTGCTGCTAAATGCTGAGGCTGGCTGGTTACAACGTAAGTTCAAGATCTCAGCCAAGAATATACAATGAGGCTTGACTGACAACACAGACCTTCATCAGGGTGCTGAACATACCTATGCACGGGGAAATATTGTTTGATCAATCGGTATTTCTTTCAGAACAGAGTGCAAATGTTTAGAAATGGGCATGGAAATGCCATGAATTGGCAAGGGGGCATCCCAGGGACAAGAGGTAATGTGCGTGTATGTGAGAGAAAGTGTGCACGTGCGTAATGGTGGAAGGGAGTGGGAGTGGAAGAAATGGCTGACATGGAAAGCACTTGAGGGTGTAGAGGGGCATGAGTGGTATGCAAGGCAGTAGGACCTCAAAGTTTCTTTCAAAGCATTCCCTCATTCCAACTATGGTGCAAGATCACTCTTAGAGGTTGTGCACCACATACACTTAGTAAGTCAGCCACCACCATGAAAATTGCTTGAATATGCAATGATGCCAGCCATGTCGGGATTGCAGAATAAAGGTTTTCTTCCATATGAGTGAAAATCGCCGCTGCTGGAGATGGGGCAGGAATCATGGAATTGTAATTAATTTACTTCACCAATTATAAATGTCTGCAAAGGCTCTCTAAAAACTTCAACCCATAGAAATATTGCAAAAACCTATCCACGCACATATAATCAATAGACTGGTGAAAGTAAATGCAGAGGCTGAGGCAGGAGAAATTATAATCTTTTTAATCTTTGTAATCTTTGTGTTTTACCTTTGTAATCATTAAAAACACATAAATAGAGAACACACACCGGATCATCAACGCCACACTCACAGGAATCCGATTCACTGGAGAGGAAGAAGACAACCAACTCCCATTCCTAGACGTGATGGTACAGAGAACACTGAATGGAGAATTCACCACAAAGGTATACAGGAAAGCCACACACACAGACCAAGTCCTAAACTACGAAAGCAACCACCCCAACACACACAAAAGTTGCATCAAGACACTATTCAAAAGGGCCACAACACACTGCAGTACACCAGAACTGCAAAAAGAGGAAGAAGAACACCTATACAATGTATTCGCCAAAAATGGATACCCCTGCGATTTCATCAACAGGTGCCTAAGGGAAAGACAACGGAATGAGGACATGCCACAACCCAAAGGACTAGCCACACTACCATACATCAAGAGCATTTCCAAACTGAAAGCCAGACTACTGCGACCACTCGGATTCATAACAGCACACAAACCAACAGCCACTCTCAGACAACAACTCACCAGAACGAAGGACCCACAAGCAACATGAGTTCGACTGGGACAACACTACTATTATAGGACAAGCCAAACAGAGAACAGCCAGGGAATTCCTAGAGGCATGGCACTCATCCACAGATTCAATCAATAAGCACATTGACCTGGACCTAATATACCGACCACTGCAGTGGACAGCTGGAACTGATAACCGGAAGCGGCAGATTCAAACCACTACAAATGCCGGAGGAAAGATCACAGAAACGCTTCACAGGAGTCTCCCAAGCATTGAGGATGTCACCTAGACAGGGGACGAAACTTCTATAACACAAATTCCCAGCTCGGTGTACAGAACCACAACATGCAGTTAAAAAAACTACCACATGATTAGACAAAGTAAACATGGTTTTATGAGAAGAAAATGCATTTTGACAAATATTATTAACTTTTTAAAAATTTTGTAACAGGCAGGATAGATGGATAAAGGCAAACAAATGGATGTTTTAAAGTGTTCAAATGATCTTAGTCAGCAACTAACTGAAAAATAGAGCAAGGGTAATGATTCATAAGGCGGGGGGGGGTGCGGCAACATAATAAGAAAAGAAAAAGTCGCAATAATCTTTGCAAACCATTCGGCTGCTCCCTCACCACAGAGATGACTGGTGGTGGTTTAATCTGAGATTCACCACACTTCTGGTGAGGGGGAAGGCTGTCAGGGAGAGTTCTTCAGGTGAACATCAGCTGGTACAGGAATTGAACCCACACTGCTGGTGTCACTCACCATCGCAAATCAAGCATCCAGGCAAATGAGCTGACCAGCCACAGGTAATATATTGTAGCAGGGATTGGTTAAAATAGAGAAAAACAGCAAGTAGTAATAAATGGGTAATTTCCAACTGGGAGGCTGCTGCATGGATCAACATTTTACAATCTATGTGAACGATGGAGACCGAAAGGCCAAGAGTAAACTGTTTTAAAGATGTAAAGCTGGGAGAATTTAGACTGTGAGGTGGACACAAAGGCCAGACTCAGGTACTGAATGATTTGGGTGTTGCCTAAGAAGATGGGAAAATCATGTGGGATCAGCAGTGAGGTGTTTCTTGAAATCAAGACCCAAAACCCCTATTTTCCAACCAAGTGTTGAATGGCAAAACTAGATTCTTGCTAGTGACTAGTAAATGGCCTAGTTGTATGCATAGTTAATCTCACTTCATTTTGAAAACCAACTTATATGCAATATCGTATTCTCTGACCCCGTGGATAGAAACTGGATGGTGACATTTCCGGACATTCAGCTCATGGATTACGCCATGGTGCCTCTAAGGGATCTGTATGCACTCTCTTAGCACTCGCTTTGCACTAACTGGGATGCTCACAGTGTTCTTTTCTTGCCTTGTGTTTCTGTGCTTTGCCCTATTAGCCATAGCTTAAAGGCACACAATCCTTCTGTCATTTTAGCATAGATACAAAGGCAGCTTAACATAGTTGTCAGCAATGATAATCAAAGGGATGGACATGCTGCATTCTGGCATTGTGCTAAGTTATTGCCACATCTGCACCATGTACCTGCAACATACAAGAAAAAAACACTGCATTGGAAACTAACGAACAGCCGTAGCTCAAAATCAAAGAGGTGAAGTCCTCAGTCAATAGGGGGATTCAGTCACAGTAAGTCAAAGGTATCATTGATGATCAGCCTCAAGGGTTTGGATATGGTCAGTAACCTATTTGGGACGGTCAGGGTCAGAGGAGTACAAATCACTACAGTTTGCGGAGTGGGCCAGAACCAGCCATGCAGGTCCAGTTCAACCAGTCCAGGGTGTCATGGTGTGTAGGTCTGGCAGCTGTATACAGGTCAGTCAGCGGTCCTGTCATAACAGCACTTGGGGGTGTCTGTTGTAGTCAGTTAGTCCTGTGGGTCAATTCAATGAAATCAAAGCAAGTTATTGAGGCCATTGCTTCAGTGAGTAAGTCAATTCTGTGGATTGGACACAGCATGCAGAAGGCAGAGATCAGATCTGACAGAGATTTTTAATATCATTCATGGGCTGAAAAGAGTAAATAGGGACAAGTTATTCCACTCATAAAAGAAAAAAAGAACACAAGGACATAGATCCAAAGTAATGCACAAATGAAGCCAGGGTGGTAGGAGGAAAAAACGTTTTCACACAGCTAGTATTCAGCATATGGAATGCAGTGCCCGAAATGTAGTATTGGCTGATTCCTTGGACAGAAATTGTTTTGAGGGAAATGGGGAAAAGGCAAGAGATTGGTATTAAGTAACAGAACCTGCACAATTACGGACCTGCAATTCAATGATTCTGGGATAAAGAGAAGGGGAAAACTGCAGAATCTCTGCTGGAGTTCCTCAGGGTAGATATTTTCTAATCAACCTGTTCAGAGATATTACAACACACCTCTGGAGGAAGTGGCACTCGAATCAGGCCTGCTGTTTCAAACAGACGGACACTACCACTACACCACAAGAGCCCTCACATTTCTCAGAGTAGTGTCCTAGGCCAATCCATCTTCAATAACCTTCCCTTCACCATAAGGTCAGAAGTGGTATGGTCACTGACAACTGGCCAGTGTTCAACACTATTTACAACTCTTTGGATACTGGAACAGTTCATGCCCAAATGCAGCAAGATTTGGACAACACCCAGGTTTGGGCTGACAAGTGGCAAGTAACAGCTGCCCTGCAAAACAGCAAGGCAATGACCATCTCCAACAAGACAGAATCTGATCATCACCCATTTATTCAATAGTATTACCATCACTGAATCCTCCACTATCAACATGAACATCACTCCCATTGACTAGAAACCGAAGTGGACTAGCTGTATGAATACTGTGCCTATGAGAGAAGTTCAAAGGCTGCAACTCACCTCTCAACTTCCTAACACTTGTCTTCATGACACAAGTCAGGAACATGATGGCCTGCTTTCCATTTGCCAGGATGAGTGCAGCTCCAACACTCAAGAAGCTTGACACTACCCTGGGTGAAGTTCACTTGAACAGTACCACATGTGTCATTCCCTCCATCACCGATACTCAGTTGCAACAATGTGCATACTACAGAAATACACCAAGGCTTCTTAAACACCACTTTACAAATTCCAACCAGTTCCATCTAGAAGGACGAGAACAGAAGGCAAATTCTTTTTCAAGTCAGTCACCATCCTGACCTGGAAATATATAGCCATTCTTTCACTGGCAGTGGGTCAAAATCATAGAACTCCTTCCCTCATGGCATTGTGAGTTTTCCTACACCAGTTTGAGAAGGGAGTTGCCACCATTACTAGACATGGATAATAAATGCTGGCCCAGCCAACAATGCCCACATAGATTGTCCAAACCACTCTGGCTTTGATAGAGCTGTAGGGGTAATGCAAAGATATGAAGTTGGAAGACAAAGTGGTCTGTAGGCATGTATGGAGATGTAGTACTGATGGACTTGAGAGGGATTACCTGGAAGAACATGGAGATTCAAAAGGGGTGTAAATGCTGGTCCCAAGCAATTTTGAAGCTGATTCCCTCTCAGCTTGAACTGTTAGTGTTCAACAATATGCTCTCATATGCAATGATGCCTTTTTGAATAATTTGTGGATGGGAGAATAAGGTATCAGTTCTGAGGAAAAATCATACTGGTCTTGATATGTTCAATTTGTTTCTCTTTCTACAGAAGCTACCTGGCTTGTTGATTTTCTCTAGCATTCAGTACTTGTTTCAGATGTCCAGCAACTGCTATATACTTTTATTATTTATCAGTAATCATATAGCATTGACAATCTCCTGTGGTCTTTACATGACCTGAATTATTCTGCATTTATCAGCAAAAGGTGCTATGGCAAAGTTCAGGCGTTCAATGGCCCTCCTTATCAGAGTCTTCCATATCCCATTGTGTGGAAGAGTATGGTAAACCATTATTTGTGAGTGATGCGAATGCTAACCAATGACAGAAAAATCTGTTCCATTTCTGATATTCCCCACAGGATCAATGGAAGCATGACCAATGGATCCAGCTGCAGCAGTTTTCTTGCATGAACTGCATGGCAACTAAGAATCAAATAAACGAAGAAGGAAAATATGTGCTATAGGCCCAGGAACAGCAGCAATCTCCAGCGGATGCTGAACAACTTCCGTAAGAAGAGATGGCAGGTGAAGGCCTCCTCAGGCTGCAATCTTTCATCCTCAATGCTATTTCCTCCAAATGAACAAGCAGCAGTGCCACCACAGACCGAAAATGTCTTAGAACACTGCCAGTGAACTGTGCTAACTGCTGCAGTGGCAACTGTGATGTGAAGGAGTGAGTAGCCATCCTATCCTAGTGGCACTAAACTCTTAGGCAACTGGCTGCTTCTAAGGAGTCACTACAGTCCTGTGTAGGATCCCTCAACCTTCAACCCACAAATTTATTAGCGCTTTTACCAGTGCAATTTGTGCCAATCATATTGCATTTGCCTGTTTTCCCATAACAAGGTCAGTGCTACAGGTTGGGCAGTAGGCTTTAGGAACATAGCTTGCTTCCTCAAAGTGCACAGTGCAATAGACAATACACATTGCATTGAGAGCACTATATCTTCATATAGCCAACTTCCACAACACAACAGCATTCCATTCCATCAGCAATCCATCACCAATGTGCAAGCAATTTGTGATTATTGTTACCATGTCTTTCTAGGACCACGCGAGGTGTTCTGGAAACTGCCATGGTGCCTATCTTCTTGAGAACCCTCATATTAGTGGTTCATTTCAAGGGCTGAATGTTGTACAAGATGGGTTACACAGAGACAAGGATTACTTTCTATGACCATGCTCATGACTCCATTATGCAACCACTTGACTGAGGCCAAGCATGGATACAGTGCAGCCCATTCTTTGATCAGGGCCATAGTGGAGCAGACAATTGGTCTGAAGATAAGGTTCCAAGGCTTAGATCATTCTACGAGGGGTCCTTATAGTAGGGTCCAGACAAAGTGTGCTGTACACTCTGAACATACTGAGCTGGCAAAGAGAGACTGTGATAAACTTTAGAGAGCTGAGAGTGTGCCTTCAGTCTTCCAAGAAGGAAGGCGAGGACATTCAACAGGAGAAATAGCACCTTCGGTATGAAAGTACTTCGGTATCAAAAGCAACGAGTTAGACAGGTCTTAATTGACACTGATATGGAGATTCATTCATTGACATTAAATTTGTTGCTGCTGGAAGGGGAAGCAGTCCCTGTCTGTTCCCAGAGCCAAATGAAGCTTCTGTTTGTTTTTTGTTCCCCTTTGTCATTGCTGAATTGAAAGTGAATGTTTTGAATCATTTGTGAGCTTTCTAGTTCCAGATGGTCCAGCACTAAAAAATGAGAAGGTGCTGGGCTACACGAGGCATTGGGGTAAGAGTACACAGGGTTTTAAGAGGAGTTAAAGCTAAGGAAGGATAAACTATTGCTTAGTTCAGCATGTTATAACTTTGAGGTGCACTTCTTAATCATCTGTTAGCTCACTGCTGACTGTCTTTCCAAGAAAAAGGGAGAGAGAGCGAGCAGTCTGCCACCACATAATATTCTGCCCCACATCTGCAAAGTCCCTAAGACAATGATCTCAGAAGAATAAAAGTAAACAATATTTCTCCTTCCAATAGTAATGCATTGCCTAAGGTACTCCTCAAAGTGGATCACTGACCATAAGCAAGGAGCTTGTGAGTGAGAAAGTGATTCAGTGACACAATTCGATCATGTTACAATTAGAATACATTAGTCATGATAATGTTTGAATTGCTGATTAGACACTAATGTCACAAACAAAGCTATTGTGTGTTTCAAGCATCTGCTTCACTTCAGTACAATATAAGCAGCCAAGACATTGAAGGGCCATTACCAAATGGAACTCCTTCTTCCTCTCTCATTCTCTCCAGCTAACAAGATTCTGAACCTTGTTTGCATATGGTAAGCATCCATGTGTTGAAGAAAGAGATTATGAAGAAAGAGATTATAAAGAAAGAGCTAAACTCCAATCCTCCTACTTCCAGAAGAACAGATAAATCACCTCCAGAATCTCTAACTTGCTGAACAGTGAATGCATTAGGACCAAGTGAAAGCCATGCGATTACTAAATTCAGCATAAAATCAACCAACTCACTAACCTCATTAATGCACATCCCTTTAGTACACGAGTCATGATAATGGTTGCTGGTCAGACACTAATGTCACAATCAAACTTGCTTAACCTGTCCTCCTGCACTCTGTAATCTATTTATGTGGGTGTAAACCACTGCATGTCCATGAACATGAAAGTCAATACTTAATTTATTATTTTCCTTAGACCAATAAAATATGTAGAGTTTCCTGTGTAAAAGCTCAGTAAAACCAATCTAAATTTGTCTTTTTGATCAAAAAGCTTAAACAGTTGAACACTCACTGAATTGGTAAATATATCCTTTCAAAAAAAAACTTCTTAGTCAATTGAGGAAAGGCAGAACATGGAGCCATCCGATCCCTCTTCCTCCAGTCCTAACAATTTATTGAATTTTCACAATTTATGTTACTTGCTTCAGATTTCAATCATTTCCAAATTTTTTTCTCACCTCCAGATTCAGCATTCCTCAAATTACAGAACTACACTGGCACAGGCGGAAGCCACTGAATTTGTGACTCTAGGAAAATGTTGTTTGTTTAGTTCCATTCATCCGCTTGTTCCTCATACCATTTTAATAATACTTGTGTGTCGCTCCTGTGTATAAAAAAAAGCTTAACCTCTCGCTTTGTTATTTTGTGAATTATGTCTTTGAGTAAGAGAAGTTCCCCAGACAAATTCCCAACTCTGGACACCTCCATCAAGTCTCCTTGCAACCTTTCTTTGTTGCATGACTGTTCTCATGAAAAGATGCCTTGTTTCTCTAACCTTTTACCTCTAGCATCACCTTAGTGATATTCTTCTGCACTCTCCCTATAGCTTTGAAATCCCTCCTAAAGTAATCAAAATGGCGACCTAACCATTATTCTGCCTAGGTTTAATAAAATCTAAAGTTTTAACTGGAATTTGGTGGAGGTGCACTCAGCTCTAAATCAGAAAGCTGGGGTTTGAGTCTCACTCCAGAGATTTCAGCACAATTTAGGTTTACATCCCAGAACAACAGGAGGTGCTTTCCTGTGGATGAAACACTGATGCCTTATCTGTCCTCTGAGGTAAACGTAAAACTTTGATAGTATGATTTGAAGAGGAGTGTGACTTTTTTCCCCTAGTCCTGGCTAATATTAGTCATGTAATTAGCATCACTTAAGAATAGAGATCTATGAGATGTTGGCTGCGAGCAAATTATTCCCTATGGTCTGAACTGAGAAAGATACCACAGAAATGGTCATTTCTTGCTTGCTTTCAAAAGTACCTAAATTGAAATAATAGTCAGTACAATTGCTCTAATGGCTCAGCCAAAATCCCTAGTGAGCAGTCAATGAAGACTACCAGTGTGTATATATTGATCTAATTAGCAGCATCAGCAGCCTCAACACCTCAACAACACAACACTGGGGACAACTGACCTAATGCTTCAGCTGCCAATTGTTACCCAGTGACCCTTGTGGCTTTTGGCTTTGTTTACAGTCTTCCAGTACTCAAATGTAGACATATACATGAATTACAAATATTGAATCTTTTGAAGAAACAACAATGGTGTGGAACTGCATACTTCAACAAGAAGCTAACAACTTCAAAAGACGAAGTAATAAAGCCAGTCAAAAAACAATGTACAACTAATACTAATTTCAGAAAGGACAGAAAGGGGTTAACAAAAGCATTTTTTTGGAATATATTACAATTCACCGATCATAAACCTGGCAGTTAAATGCTCCATTATCTGAGCTATTATCTGACATAGACACAACATGGTAACATCCAAAAGCTATCAATTACTTTGAAGAAAGTCTGTCTCATCCCTTGCACTAACTTATTACCTATGCTCCAGTGATATGTCAAACAAACCTGTTCAGCTGTTAAGTGCGCACAGTGGTGCTGTTAAAAGCTGGAAGTGAACTCCTTCCATTATGATTATGACCATGAAATATGACAATAAAATGACATGTGCAGGGATCTCAAAAGCCTGCCACCTGCTGAGCTGAACTCTTGTTTATAACTGCTCAAAGAAGCATATCTCTGGAAAGTGTTTACAAAAGAAATCACTCAAAGCTGTAAAGACCCATCTCTCACTCCTCTCTCCGGCTTTAGCCAGAATGAATGCTGCCATTTACTCCTCACTAAACGGGCAATTGGGAAACAGAAACATCTGCTCGATTCCCTGAGACTTTTGTTCCCTTTCATGAACAAATTAAAGTACGACAAATGATCCGTAATTAAATTATCGCATGCATGAGGTGATCTGTGAGTGGTGCAGTCATCTTGAAATTATCAGTCCCAGCACATTTTTAAAATGGCTTCAAACTATTTAAAAAGAGGATGAAATATGGAAAATTCGAATTGCCTTGGAGGTTGCAAGCTGTTCTTGCTCAATGTCTGGGTAGTTATAAACTCCAGTAGATGACCGAAAACCACCAGGCTAACAGTCGATTGGCACCATATCTAATACTGAATAACTTAATAGTGCATTACACCATTAAGGACATTGGAAAACTGCAAAAACCCTTTTTTTTTAATAAAGATGATAAGTGTGTGCCTGCTGTTAATGGTGATCCCACAATAGTGTTCAGTAGTAACTTCCAGGATAGTTGTTCAGGAAAAAGTAATTGTAATGTATGTTCAAGTTAGGAATGATAGGCAACTTGCAGGGGAAATGGTGTTTCCATGCAATTAATGCTCATCCCTCTAACTTGACTCTGTCCAACAGCAAGCAGGTTGGATTGTGGCCTGTCAACGTGTCATGTCCGACCCATGACCAGAGATCAAATACAGAAAGGACAACTGGAAGATTCTGCAAGCTGCTGCTCAATCAGATGCCGTTTTGGACCCATAGTTGCACCAGATGAGTTCACTTGTAAACCCATCACCAACCAAAGCAGAAGAGAAATTACTTCTAACAGAGAAGCAGTACGCTTTGTGCATGTGAATAGTTTCAACCAGCCTGAGGCCTGTGCACTGAGCGCAGTGACAAGTCTGCTCAAACATATGGAAAGAGTTAGAGTATGGGATGGGATATCTGCCAAGCAGTGACAGGGATAGCAGGCCTGAACCAGGGAGCAAGGTCTTAGAATGAAGGCCCCCAAGTCATGGAGTTAATTGTAGTCTGATGGATGAAGTTCCTTTCTTCAAACCCAGGCCCTGAATGAGTGAAGGACTGAAACGAAGATGCTGGATTGGGAAGCTTAGGCAAGGGATGGGACAAAGCTGAGTGACTGTGGGAGCATATGATAGAAAGAGAGAGAAAGACAAAGACAAGTTGAGGTATGTGTGTGGTGGTGGTGAATGTCAGGGTGATGCGAGTGGAGGACAGGGGTTAAGAATGAAAGAGAGAGGGAGATAAGAGTGTGATTAAGATAGTGAGTATGTTGGCGGGGGTGTTGTATGTGAGAGTGACGCGAGTATACAGGGGTGAAGGCGAAGTGCATTGGAGAGTGGGGTGAAAATGGGAGTGGTGTTAGCGAAGGAGAGCGGAGTGAGTATGGGAGAGTATGTCAGTGTACATGAAGATGGTGAGCGTATTTGTGGGGATGCTGTATGAGAGGTTTAGGTATATGGGAGTGAGGGGTGACTGCATGGGGATATGAGAATGGGAGAGGTGTGAACAAATGACAGCGGAGCGAGTGAGGGAGAGAATGGCGAGTGAAGGAGAGGGAGGTAAGGCTGTGGGAGAAGTGGGCATGAAGGAGTGTGCGTGCTGGTGAGGGAGAGTAAACACAACAAACATAATGCATATGAGAGAAGGGAGAGAGCTTGTGAGTCTGAGATGAGTGAATCAAATGTTCACCCATCCTTCTCCATCCCTCCCCAAAGACCTAATGCAGAGCAGGTGGGTGAGGAAGAAAAGCAAGCCAAAACAATAAATTACTCCTGACCCCACTTGTCTACGAATTCTGCTGTGATCAGCTCAGAGGGTGGAACACCAGAGGTGATGCAAGATCAGCAAGGTTAAGTAAAAGCCAACTCCTTAGATTAACTCCGACCCCACCAACATCTGTGGACTTGGGCCTAGTTTGTCTGTCTCTGTAGCTCTGCTTCTCTGAAGAAAAGGCAAAGCAGTTTAATTAGTTATTTCTAATTCTGAGCACTTTTTAATAGCCATTTTTATTAATTAATCATTTATTTAAGTTTTTGATTTATTTCTTTGGAATGGTTTTTGAATTGTATGGTTACTGCTGTATGAAATCTAATGTTTCTGAAAATTGCTCAGACTCTAGGAGAGACAGAAAAATTGAAATGTGTGGTCCCTGTGCTAAAAGGTTGGCTAAGCTTGTTCTAACTGATAAAGGTCACCAGGGATGTGACACAGTGACAAATTAACCTTGGTGAGTCCCTGCAGTGTAACCAATAAATCGCATACAGTGTAGTATTGTAAGGTGTAGACGTTGAGTATTTTTAGACATCAGCCATTTTCTGCTTTTTTGCTTAACCCAGGAAAGCTCATGATAGCATGCCATGGAAATCTGTGTCAACTTTTGCGAAATCCCAAATGCCTTATAAGATTTTGATTTCTCGGTTTATTTGGCTTTCAGGATTCATTGGCCTTTACAACCTCAAGATCTGTGACAACCTTAACCATCTCACAACATTGGCTGGAAATTATGGCAATTAAACATTCTATGGCTCTGCAACTGATTTGAGAGATGACTGGAATAATTTTCCAAATACTTTTAGAAATCCTACCCACTGACAAGCAGAACCAGGCAATTTGATTATAGTGCCATTATAACCAGTTTAGAACTTGCCTGTTATTCATACATGCATTCTCCCTATGATACTGCTTCATCCAGGTACTTAGATCTAATGTTTCCCTCTGTACTATATTTTTCATTAAACAAGAACCATTTTACAATCAAATATTTTTCGACTGAAAAGATTTACATTTATTATATGATAGGAAGGCTGTGATTTTACAAGAAAAGGTGCAAAGGATGTTGCCTGGGCTGGAAATTTCCAACAATGAAGAAAGAGTAGATAGGCTGGGTTAGTTTTCCTTATAGCAGAGAAGGCCGAGAGGGTCCTGATTGAAGTATACACAATTACGAGAGGTTTAGATAGGGCAGATAGGAAGAAATTTTTCCCTTTTGTAGATGAGGTAAACAAAAAGGGCATAATTTTAAGATAGGGAGATTGAGATGAAATTTGAGGAAATACCTTTTTCATCCAGAGGGTTGTGGGTATCTGCAACTCACTGCCTAAAAGGATGGTAGAGGCAGGAACTGAGAAGACTAAGAATTGTTTAGATGAGCACTTGAGATGTCATAGTACATAAGGCTGCATGTCAAGTGCTGGAAAATCAGATTAAACAGATAGATGCTTGATGCCAAGCATGGACATAATGGGGCCGAATGAACTTCTCCATGTTGTATAAATTCTAGAGCTCTTACATACTGCTTTTCTAGCAGAAAGCTGGGAATTGATTCCAGATCCCAAAGAATCTGTACTTTTGGAGTGATCAGATCAGTTTTTGGTTTGTACAAGTATGTCACATTTGGAACGCCTACGAGACAGATTTGCTTTACCACACCAATGGTAATCAGGTAAAGTCAGCTGAAGAGCAAACATCACTAAGCGTGATGAGTCACCAACTTCTAAACATAATTTCTGGGAATTTAACTGTCTTCTCCTAAGCTTTAAAATCCTCTTTACAGTCTTGATATTTGACAATGATTTTATACATCTTCTCTTGAACTCTTCCTCCTACTGGTCATCTATTTCTTCCCTATGAATAACACTGACACATTTATTATATTAAAGGTTACATACAAACATAAACTAATGATTTTGGAATGAGTTGGTAGGTGAGCAAGGATAACTAAGCATTCCAGATTTAACAAATCTAAACTAGCTCAGCAGTAGAGTTGGAGGATTTTCCTCAGCACCTAGCTCCTTACCTCATTTTGCGCTGGATCTGAGAGGGTGGGGATGTCAGTACCAAGGCAACACCAAATGAAACTGACCAAATATAAAAAAAATGAGTAAATACATACCCAGTGTTTCACCAGCTCTTACTTCTTCTACTTCAGAATCTGCTTTCTCTTCAGAAGATGTGGATGAATGAAGAGCAATGAATGCTGGCAACCAATCCTGGTTACCGCTATTGGTCTTCGATTCTTCAGTGATGACAGAAACGTTAGCTCCTCTTTCTGAGAATACTTGCTTCACAGTCTTCTCCAGCTCTCTACCAAAGATTGAGAGAATCATGATTTTTTTCTTTTATACAATCCAGTTACTCTACATACAAAGTTAGTCAATTTAATTGAACACATGACATTTTTTGGGATGCTACTCAAATGTAACTTTTTGCCAAGTGAAACAGATCTTATAATTCAAATCAGTTGCCAGCCTATTACAGCAGAAGAATTTATGCCAATTATCTTTGTTCAAAATGATAGCAGCAGGAGTTAAACCATGTTAAATATGCAATTAGTTTTGGAAAGTGAGTCTCTATATCGAGCAGAATTTCATTGGCTAGAATTAAGTATGTTGCAATTCTGTTACATTTAAAGAAGGAAGCCACACACTCAGTAATTCACTGACAGAAGTACTCCACAAGATATCATGTTTTTAAACAAAAACAAACTTCACCTCGTACAAAAACTAATTAAACAAAGCAAATATCACTAACATTTTTATTCATTTATGGGATGTTGGCATTTAAGAGTCAACCATGTTGCTATGGGTCTGGAGTCACATATAGGTCAAACCAGGCAAGAATGGCAGATTTCCATTGCTAAAGGACATTGGTGAATCACATGGCTTTAACAATCATCAACAGTGTTGCATGGTTGCCATGATTTCAGTTATCTTTTATAAAATAGAAGTCAAAATTTAATATTTGCAATGGTGGCATTTAAACCCATGTTCTCAGAACATTAGAGCCTAGGTTCTGAATTACTTGTCCAGTGGCATGATCATTATGCCATCACTTTCCCATAGAGTCATTCGGTATATTAATGCACCAACAAACACTGTACCGGTACTAATCCCATTAACGTGCACTTGGTCTATAGGCTACTATGCCCCAGTATTTTAAGTGCTCATCTAGATTCTTCAATGTTGCCTCCACCACTCTCTCAGGCTTCATGTTCCATATTTCTACCACGCTGTGGGTGAAAATACTTTTTCTCAGATATCCTCTAAGCCACTTACTCTTCACCTTAAACTTATGCCCACTGGTCTTAGACACGCATATAACACTACTGCTTATAAAGACATGCTATAAACTCAGGTCTACTTTCTATTTCAAGGAACAGGAGAATCAACGTTTCGGGCATAAGCCCTTCTTCAGGAAGAAGGGCTTATGCCCGAAACGTCGATTCTCCTGTTCCTTGGATGTTGCCTGACCTGCTGCGCTTTTCCAGCAACACATTTTCAGCTCTGATCTCCAGCATCTGCAGACCTCACTTTCTCCTCTACTTTCTATTTGCCTCCCAAGAGTTCCCTTGTACAACCTTGAAGGTTCATTCTCTTTTCCTGGGACCAATTTGAAAGGTACATCAACACTCTCTGGATTTCATTCTGATTTCTCCCCAGTGCTCCACTATTCACCAAGGTTCAAATTTCATGGGGTTCCTTCAATCAGCTTTTGGCTAAGCAACCCTCCAGTTTCTTTACTGCCCTCATGACTCTGGATTCCATACCACAGGCATGGGTCATCCTGCAACTCCTGTGCAGGGGCTTATCACTCATCAGAAAACATGCTAGTTTTCAAATACCCTGCTATGGGTTCAAACTACAACAATGCTGATTACTCTAAGTTGAATTGCAACTAAGTCAACTGCCTTTTACTAAAAGGATTATAGCTAACCTCTTCCTTTAGCTTCCAGTCATTTTTCCTTTCCCACTTTGCCTTTTAATGAATATTGGCACCCAACTGTAGGCACCACAGGAGTCAGATTTAATATTTACTCTATTTTAGATCTGGGTCTTGCTTTGTCTCTTGAGTTCCAAGGAAGTATAAAAGATTCAAAGTTGACAAGATATCTTACTTGCTTTTCTAAAAGCATCAAAACATTAACCAGTCTTGCAGCTAGTTACGCTTGAACAGAATTTACAAAACCAACTTAGAGTAAAGAATCTCACGATTCACATATCTTTATGGTAATGGGACATAAGATCTGCTCCCAGGTAGAAACACAAATTAACTACCAATTAATTCTGAAGCTTTCCTTTGTTTTTAAGAGTTAAAAATCACACAACACCAGGTTATAGTCCAACAGGTTTAATTGGAAGCACACTAGCTTTCAGAGCGTCGCTCCTTCATCGGGTGGTAATGGAGGGCTCAATCCTAACACACAGAATTTATAGTAAAAATTTACTGTGTGATGTAACTGAAATTATACATTGAAAAATTGATTGTCTGTTAAGTCTTTCATCTGCTAGAAGATGATAGTTTCACTTCTTTCATATGTAAATCTCAAAACCTTTTTTAAAAAGTTGCAATCTCAGGTTAGCTGTTAACAATAGTGATAGCTAGACAATATGTTGAAGGTGTTGGCCCCCTGTGTTCTCTGCCTATGCCATGAAGTTTAGATTGATTCCAATCTAAAAAGTGAGATATCGGAGTTCTACATGAATGCATGCAGTTTTTGAGTAAAGTACAATGTAACCCTGCAAGTACAAATTCACCCCACAAAATATATGTGTGCATGTGGGTCTTTGTGTGTGTGTGTGTGTGTCTGTCTGTCTGGCTTGGGGGTTGTGAGTGTGACAAAGTGTGTGTGTGTGTGTGTGTGCGTAGTGAGTGCAGAGTGTCTTAAGTCTGTGAGTGAGTGCATGTATGTGTGTGTGTGTTTGGGAGTGTGTGTGTCTGTAAGGGTGTGTGTGGATGTCTGTGTGCATGACTGTGTATATGTGTGTCCGTGTGTATAGGAGTGCCTGTGAGAGTTGTAGGATGGTGTGTGCGTATAGTGCAATGGTGGTCACCTATAATGTGACATGAATCCAAGGTCCCGGTTGAGGCCCTCCCTATGGGTACTGAACTTAGCTATCAGCCTCTGCTTGGCCACTTTTCACTGCTGCCTGTCCCGAAGTCCACCTTGGAGGATGGTCACCCGAAGATCCGAGGTTGAATGTCCTGGACCACTGAAGTGTTCCCTAACTGGGAGGGAACACTTTTGTCTGTTGATTGTTGTGCGGTGCCCATTCATCAGTTGTCGTAGCCTTTGCTCGGTTTCCCCAATGTACCATGCCTCTGGGCATCCTTGCCTGCAATGTATAAGATAGACAACGTTGGCTAAGTCACATGAGTACTTGCCATGTACAAGGTGAGAGGTGTCCCCACACGTAATGGTGGTATCTATGTCCACACTCTGACACGTCTTGCAGCGCCTACCATAACAGGGTTGTATGGAGTTGTCCTGAGAGCTGGGCAGCTTGCTACGAACAGCGATCTGTTTGAGGTTTGGCGGTTGTTTAAAGGCAAGTAGTGGAGGTGTGGGGAAGGCCTTGGTGAGATGCTCATCCTCATTGATAATGTTTTGCAGGTCACGAAGAACATGGCGTAGTTTTTCAGCTCCTGGGAAATACTGAACAACAAAGGGTAGCCTGTCGGTTACAGCACGTGTCTGTCTCCTGAGAAGGTCATTATGGTTCCTTGCTGTGGCACGTCAGAACTGGCGGTCGATGAGTTGGGCATCGTACCCCGTTCTTGTGAGGGCATCTCTGAGTATTTCCAGGTGTCCGTCACGTTCCTCCTCATCTGAGCAGATCCAGTGTACGTGTAGGGCTTGTCCATAGGGGATGGCAGTTTTAATATGTTTTGGGTGGAAGCTGGAGAAGTGTAGCATTATGAGGTTGTCTATGGGTTTGCGGTAGAGTGTGGTGCTGAGGTGTCCATCCTTGATGGAGATGCATGTGTCCAAGAATGAGACAGATAGTCAAGAATAGTCCATGGTGAGTTTGATGGTGGGACAAAACTTGTTGATATCACTGTGTAGTTTTATCAGTGACTCCTCGCCATGGGTCCAGAGGAAGAAAATGTCGTCAATGTACCTGGTGTATAATGTTGGTTGGAGATTCTGCATAGAGAAGAAGTCTTATTTGAACCTGTGCATAAAAATGTTGGCCTATTGGGGTGCAAATTTGGTCCCCATGGCTGTTCCATGTGTCTCGATGAAGAACTGGTTGTCAAAGGTGAAGACGTTGTGATCAAGGATAAAGCAGATGAGTTGTAGGATGGTGTTTGGAGATTGGCAGTTGTTGGTGTTGAGTACTGAGGCTGTTGCCGCAATGCCATCATTGTTGGGGATGCTGGTGTAGCGTGCGGAAACATCCACTATGACGAGGATTGTTCCCTGTTCAACTGGTCCATGGGTGCTGAGTTTCTGTAAGAAATCTGTAGTGTTGCTTCACCATTGTTAACAGATAACCTGAGAATGTAACTTTTTAAAATAAGGTTTTGTGATTTACACATGAAAGAAGTGAAACTATTATGATATTCTAACAGATGAAAGACTTAACAGACAATCAATTTTTCAATGTATAATTTCAGTTACAACACACTGTAAATTTTTGCTATAAATTCTGTGTTAGGATTGAGCCTCCACTACTACCTGATGAAGGAGCGACGCTCCGAAAGCTAGTGTGCTTCCAATTAAACCTGTTGGACTATAACCTGGTGTTGTGTGATTTTTTTAACTTTGTACACCCCAGTCCAACACCAGCATCTCCAAATCATTAATTTTTTAGAAACTGCAGACAGCAGAGGAATATAATGGCAGAGAATGTAAGATTATGCATTTTGGCACTTTTCTGCCTTATCCATATAATGTTTGATCCCCTTACCTAGTCAAAATCCATCAAGCTCAGCTTTGAATACATTTAACAACCTAGCCTCGACAGCGCTCTGCTGTAAAGAATTACACAGATTTATTACCATCAGAAAAATAACTTCCTCATCTCTGTCTCAAATGTCTTAAACCCTTTAATACTGAGCCTTTCAGCACTCACCTTCATTAGGCCTTGGTTTAAACATAGATAAAATAGCTAAATTCCAGAGGTGAGGTTTAGAGTGACTGCCCCAACAATAAGGCTGTATTTAACAGCGTGTGATATCAAGGTGCTCTAGCAAAACCGGAATCAATCAGGGAAAGCTCTCAGCTGGTTGGAGTCATACCTAGCAAAAAGGAAGATGGCTGTTTGTTGGAGGTCAGTCACACAGTTCCATGACATCTCTGCAGCAGTCTGTCAGGGCAGCTGTTAATTTTGTTATGGAAAGCAGCTGCTTCATCAACCATGTTCTCTTCATCATAAGGTTTGAAGTAGGAATATTTGCTGATGATTGTCCAACGTTCAGCACTAATCATGACTCTTCAGATACTGAAGCAGTCCATGCCTAAATGCAACCAGACCTGTAAAATATCCAGGCCTGGGTTGACTTGTGACAAGATTCATGTCCCACAACTGCCAGACAATGATTATCTCCAATAAGACAGCATGTAACCAGTGAAATCTGACATTCAATGGTACTACAATCACTAAGAGTGTAGTGGTGGTGTTTCCAGCTGGCCATAAATTGTACTGGACTAGCTATGTAAGTGTGAAGGATATAAAGCAGATCTTAAGGTTCGGAATCCTATGACGAGGAACTCATCACAAGACCCCACAAAGCATGTTCACCATTGCAAGACACAAGTCAGAAGTGTGATGAAACACTCCCCACTTGCTTGGATGAATGCAGCTCCAACCACACTCAAGAAGTTTGACACCATTCAGGACAAAACAGATGCTAATGGCAAAGGGCTGAAAATGTGTTGCTGGAAAAGCGCAGAGGTCAGGCAGCATCTAAGGAACAGGAGAATCGACGTTTCGGGCATAAGCCCTTCTAATTGCAAAGGCTAAAGTTCACTGCAACAGGAATTGAGTTCAGAAGTAGGGATGACTAACTTCAGTTATATAGAGTTTTGGTGAGACTGTACCTGGAGTATTATGTACAGTTTTATTCTCCCCATCTAAGAGTGGACATACATGCCATAAAGGGACTACAGCAAAGGCTCACTAGGATGATACTGGGGATGGCAGGATTGTCTTATGAGCAGATAATGAGAAGAGATTAAGGACAGATTATGAGGACTCATTTGCTAGAGTTTAGAAGAATGAGGGGCGTCTGTTTGAAACATACAAAATTCCAGCAGGCTAGACAGACTAACTGCAAGAAAGATGGTTCCCCTGGTTGGGAAGGCTATAACCAAGGATCACAGTCTCAGGATATGTGTTAGGCTATTTAGGATTGAGATGAGGAAACATTCCTTCACTCAGAGTGGCTAATCAGTGGAATTTGTGACCACAAAAGGTTCTGGATGCCAGGTTACTGAGCATATTTAAGAGACTGATAGATTTTTTAGATATTAAAGGCATTAAGGGACATGAAGAGAAAGTAGGAATACAACTCAATAGATGTTACAGGGGATCAGCCATGATCCTATTGTATGGCGGAGAAAGATCAAAATGTCGAACGGCCTACTCCTGATCGTATTTTCTGCTGGCACCACATTCACAGTGTTCCAGCAACAACGCTCAGTAGTCATGACTTGGAGACGTCGTTGTTGGACTGGGGTATACAAAGTTAAAAATTACACAACACCAGGTCAATCTGTTGGACTATAACCTGGTGTTATGTGACTTTTAACAACACTCAGTAGCAGCAGAATGAACTATCTACAAAACATACTGCAGAGATTTACCAAGACTCCTTATATAGCAACTTCCAAATCCACGGCCATTACCATCTATATGGTCAAGGGTGGCAGATACGTAGGAACACCACCAGATGCAGTTTCCCCTTCAGTCACTCACTATCAGCGTTTAAATATATCAGCGTTCCTTCTGTGTTACTGAGTCAAACTCCTGGAGCTCCCTCCTAACAGCATTGTGGGTGTACCTATACAAAATGGACTGCAATGGTTCAAGAAGGCACACATTCAAGAGTATCTAGGAATGGGCAATAAATGCTACCTACACACTCAACACATGAACAAATAAAAAAAATTACAATCTTACTAGTGCTGATAAACCCATATAATACAGTCACAAACAGAACTTAAGACTCCAAATAATCAACAAAATAGTTTCCTCTGGTAATACAGATTTAGTTTCCCAATCTGGTAGACCTATTGCTGCTGCCTTGAAGGCAAGTGCCCTGGCCCAACCTATCTTTGGCCAAATCTTACATTATCCAACTAACTTACAGCTTTCTGTTCATTTCATTGTACACAGTCTCTCACAAAATCCTATCTCGGGGCCCTATTCTTGCTTGCTCCTCTGGATGCTGTTGACCTCTGATCTCAGGGTCCTCCTCTTGTCTACTTGTCTAGATGCTGCTGACTGCCTGTCTTAGGTCTACTGCAGCTCTGCTCTCTTCATGTCATGGTTGAGATTCAGAATTTATTGAGTGGAGGAAATTCATAAGTATAAGCTGCTTTAAATCTTTCTCATGTGTTTTAGCAACATTACTTGGCTTTTGAAAAGAAATCTTAAAATTTACAGTGCAGGTGACTAGAAAATCATTTTATAGAAATTTTGGGCCAGCATTTGGGTGATGACATCTAATCACTCACTTCTGATGGTCAAATGAGGGTTTCTATTGACCATGAATTGAACTGGACCAGCCACATAAATATTATAGTTACAAGAACAGGTCAAAAGTTAGGCATTCTTTGGTATGTAACTCAACTGCTAATTCCCCATATACTTAGAGTAAAATATCTTATGACTAATCATTGTTTATCACAATTCCCAGGGGCAATCAACTTGTTTTACCTTTCTTTGTCATCTATGAGCTTAACTTGCTTTAAAGCCGAACCCTCCTCTTCCACTCCATCCTGACTTGTATCAGAAGTGTGTTTTCGTTTGTGGCTTTTCCGCTGTAGGTGCTGCAACTTGCACTTGGAACCCTGCGCACAGCTCCCAGTCTTGGAGAATTCAGGACAAACAAGTGTGTGCTTCTTTTTGCACTGGAGAAGAAACATTTTCTTTAAATGTCAGAAACTCTTCATTGAACATATATTGAAAATGCACGAAGGACAGCCTTTACAAATCGACAAAGAGTAAAGGCTAAACTACTTCGTCATGTGAACAGACCCAAGTACAATAGGTGAAAGAATACATTAATCAGTTCCATCCATGCTCCACACAACCCAAACTTTAGTAATTTCTATATCACTTTAGAATATACCTTAGACTTTGAAGTAATTATCCCAGCAGGAACATAACATCAGGAACACAGGGCAACTTAGAGATGTCAATAAAAGGTTTTGGAAAGAGGAGGCCCATGTGCAGAGAAGAGATGGATATAACAAAATCTACTCTGTGAATGCATCAGTCTTGAGGAAATCAGAGATCATTGAGCTGAGAGTTGATAATAAATTAGAGAGATACTTTTGCATCCTTGAAATTCTAAAAAGGGGCTCAGGATCAGAGAGACATTGGCATATATGTGCACAGCTCACTGAAGGTGGATGAACAGGTGGAGAGAGCATTTCATAAAGTATAGTGTGCTCTTGGCTTTATTAACAAAGCCCTAGAGCACAAGAGCAAGGAGGTGATGTTGAACTTGTGTAAGACACTTGTTAGACCTCAGCTGAATTATTGTGTACCATTCTGGATAGACAAAGACAACTTGTGCAGGAGTAGGCCATTCTGCCCTTCGAGCCAGAACCACCATTCATTATGATCATGGCTGATCATCCTCAATCAGTATCCTGTTCCTGCCTTATTTCCATAACCCTTGATTCCACTATCCTTGAGACCTCTATCCAACTCTTTCTTAAAAGAATCCAGAGACTGGGCTTCCACTGCCTTCTGGAGCAGAGTATTCCACACACCCACCACTCTCTGGGTGAAGTAGTTTCTCCTCATCTCTGTCCTAAATGGTCTACCCCTTATTTTTAAGCTGTGTTCTCTGGTTCGGGACTCACCCATCAGCGGAAACTTGCTTCCTACATCCAGAGTGTCCAATCCTTTAATAATCTTATACGTCTCAATCAGATCCCCTCTCAGTCTTCTAAACTCAAGGGTATACAAACAAGCCCAGTCGCTCCAATCTTTCAGCGTAAGATAGTCCCACCATTCCAGGAATTGACCACGTGAACCTACGCTGCACTCCCTCAATAGCCAGAATGTCTTTCCTCAAATTTCGAGACCAGAACTGCACACAGTATTCCAGGTGTGGTCTGACCAGGGCCCTATACAGCTGCAGAAGAACTTCTTTGCTTCTATATTGAATCCCTCTTGTTATGAAGCATGCTATTAGCTTTCTTCACTACCTGCTGTATCTGCATGCTGGCCTTCATTGACTGGTGTACAAGAACACCCAGATCTCTTTGTACTCCCCTTTACCTAACTTGACTCCATTTAGGTAGTAATCTGCCTTCCTGTTCTTGCCACCAAAGTGGATAACCATACATTTATCCACATTAAACTGCATCTGCCATGCATCTGACCACTCACCTAACCTGTCCAGGTCACCCTGTAATCTCCTAACATCCTCATCACATTTCACCCTGCCACCCACCTTAGTTGCTAATGTTATTACTAATACTATCTTCTATGTCATTAACATATATTGTAAAAAGCTGCGGTCCCAGCACGGATCCCTGCGGTACCCCACTGGTCACCGCCTGCCATTCCAAAAGGGAGCTGTTTATCACTACGCTTTGTTTCCTGTCAGCCAACCAATTTTCAATCCAAGTCAGTACTTCGCCCCCCAATACCATGCACCCTAAATTTGCTCACTAACGTCCTATGTGGGACTTTATCAAAGGTTTTCTGAAAGCCCAGGTACACTACATCCACTGGATCTCCCTCATCCATCTTCAGAGTTACATCCTCAAAGAATTCCAGAAGATTAGTCAAGCATGATTTCCCCTTCATAAATCCATGCTGACTCTGACCTATCTTGTTACTGCTATCCAGATGTGTCGTAATTTCATCCTTTATAATTGACACAGCATGGGAAAAGTATGAATGCACGGAGAGAGTACAAAAGTGATTCACTAGTACAGTTCCACAAATGAAAAACTTCAGTTATACAGGCAGATTGATGTAGTTATATAATTAATGGTAGGGCTTTGGGAGGTGCTGTTGACCAGAGGGACCTAGTTCTTTAAAGTTTGCATCATGTATAGACAAGGTGGTTAAAAAAGGCCTTTAGCACGCATGCTTTCATTTTTCAGTCCTTTGAGTATAGAAGCTGGGAAGTCATGTTGCAGTTGTACAGGACATTGGTGAGTCCTCTTCTGGAATACTGTTTCCAGTTCGGTGCCCAATTAAAGGAAGGACATTATTAAGCTAGAGAGGGTTCAGGAAAGATTTAGCAGGATTTTGCCAAGTATGGAAGGTTTGAGTTAGAAAGAAAGTCTGGATAGGCTGGGACTGCTTTCACTGCAGTGTAGGTCATTGAGAGAGGACCTTACAGGAGTCTATAAAATAGTGAGAGCTATAGATAAGAGTTAATAATAGTTGGCTGTTCCCTAGGATGGAGGATTTCAAGACTGGGGGCATATTTTTAAGGTGAGGGGAGAGAGATTTAAAAAAGACACAAGGAGCAAATCTTTTACACAGAGGATGGTTTGTTCGTGGAATAAACTTCCTGAGGAAGTGGTAGATGTGGGTATAATTAAAAGCTTTATAAGATAGTTGGATAAATACCAAGAATAGGAAAGGTTTGGAGGGATATGACCCAGAAACAGAGTAGAATGAGTTTAGTTTGGGATTTTGTTCGGCATGGACTGGTTGGATGTAAGAATCAGTTTCCATGCTGAATGATTCTATGACTCTAATGTGGGACTCTTCACCTTGGAGAAAAGGTGGCTGAAAGGAGACTGAGAGATGCTTTAGAATCATGAAAGTCGAGATAGAGTAGACAGGATAATGTTGTTCCCATTCGTAAAAGGAACAATAATGACAGGGAGTAACTTTAACTGATGTGCAAAAGATGCAAGGGTGATGTGAGAAAAACCTTTTTCACACCATATAAATGGTATGGAATACACTACCTGGAAAGTGTAGCGGAGGCATTTTCAACTGAGACACTGAAGAGGGCAATGGATAATTATTTAGATAGAAACAGTGTGCAGCAATGCAGCGGAGAAAACAGGAGGTCAGCACGAGGTAATGGTGACTGTTTAAAAAGCTGCTGTAGGTACCATGGGCCAAATGGCCTCCTGCTGTGCTGTAACAATTCAGGGATTCTCCCACAGAGACCTACCACCCAGATGTGACTAGAGTCCATTGGACTCCCATGTTTCTGCTGCCTTCTCTTGCAGATTTACAAAAAACTCTTTCATGGGTTGTAATTTTGACTGGTAAAACCAGTGAAGTCGCTCGACTCTGGCAGTTAAGAATAGACCACATTGTTGAGCTCTGGAACAGGTAAATATTGCATATGGTTTTAAATTTAAATAGGTGCAATTTGAACCATATCTCCAAGAGTACTGACCTGAGAAACTGGATTACAGTTCAGTGACATTACTGCTACAACACCATCTTATCTAAGAACTGATGTCTTATCCTATACAACACTGTCAGGTCAGAGCATGAGAAGTAAAATAGCTTCAGTTACCCCTATAGCTAAACACGCACATCGTCTTAACGATCTTAGTCGTGATTTTGTTGAAGTCTGTTCATTTTTTTGCATCCCACAAATCCAGTAACACAGATAACTTGCTTCAGAATCTATTGCATCCCAAATATTCAGTAACTGGTAAAGTGAAATATCATAGTGGAGTCCACTACACACTATTACTGCAGTACAGTTATCAAGTTTGTGCAAGATCAGTTCAACCTATAAAAAGTAATGGATGTCTTAGTTATTATAATTCATCAGACTGCCTGAACACTAAGAATTAACCACAACATGAGCGGTTAATTGAATGGTTTCAGATGCACAAGAACAATGTTACACATTTTTTCTTTAAGTTTTTTTTCCAGTCACTTCACTTTTACAGTAAATACAAAAAAAGGAAAGAAGCATATCTATTAAAAACAAATAGGAAAAAAAGACTACATCTGACAATAAAACTGCAAAAGATGTCTTGGAATACTCATGGACTTGAAGGCAAAGAATTGCACTGATTAGGAAACTGACTGAGTAATAAGAGATAGAAAGTAGGGATAATGAACAAGATTTAATTGGCAGGATATCAATTGTAATGCCTCTCAAGTATTTGGGCGAGGAGCTTAAATATTCACTGTATTTACTAAGGACTTAGATGATGTATCCTCATTTGTCAATGACATGCAGATACAAGCATAGGGATATAAATTGATTTATTGAATGGACAAAACTATGGCAAATCAACTTTGGACCTAAAAACAACCCAGATGTTGGGAGGAAAAAGTTGGATCACCACTCTGCTCACAGTAAATATGTGAGCTCCATATTCCAGCTGGGAATTTTGATCCTGGCTCCTTCAGAAATGCAGAGCATACCTGAATTCAACATTGTTCCTCATACTGAAGTTTAATCCAAATCAACTATTTAGTTAGTGTTTTCAATTCTGAAGAAGAATTATTGGACCAGAAACGTTAACTTTGATTTCCCTCCACAGTTACTGCCAGATGTGCTGAGACTTTCCAGCAATTCCTGTGTTTTTGTTTTTGTTCCATGTTGTGTTCTGAGAGTTAAACATCCAGCAGCACAGTTAGACACGTTGACAACTACTGTGAAAGGGTAAGTATCTAAACTAAATCTGGTGCTCAGGAATTTGGTTAATAGGCTGGGGTGTCAGGTAGATAGAATGCCAGGGTGCAGGCTATGTGAGACGGGTTAGGAGAAGTCAGGGGAGATGTACGTCACATCTAGTGAAGGAAAATCAGGGCTGGCGAAGGGTATGACGTGGGACTGAAGGGCTTTGATTGTGTAGGGAGTCCTTCTGGTCTAGCATGGGATTGGGGCAAGTCAAAGCGGGATGGGTGATGGGTGCTGGGTGGGGGGAAGAGTTTAAAAGGTGTTCCAGTCACAGGGGAAATTGCCCATTGGAATTTTTAATTTCCCAGGCAAATCCCACAAATCAGCTGTGTTTATGATCCACAGGGTCCCAATGTGCAACTCCAGACTGTGCGATATAAGTAGAATACCTAGGCTAACGCATCAAACTACTTTTGGAATGATGAAAAGCTAGAAATAGTGGCAGTCCCAGGATGACATCCTAGGAGCCAGGACCATGTATCATTAACATGTCATGAACAGATACAGAAAACAGTCAAAAAATGTTATTGGATTGAAGGCCTTTATATCTACAGGGTTGACAATGCACAACTTGTCAAACTTAACTGACATAAAATAGTTTAAAATTGGCCTTACTTTCCAACTGAAAGATTCCAACTTGTATTTTATCCTTCAACAGTCATACAAACCCTGGATAATCCAAGCATGGATGCTCTGAGCACATCTCAGAAGGAGTGCTGTACAGACTTTTAGACTGCATAAACCTAAAGTCCAAGGGTTAAATTAGGTGAAATTACACAAACTAAGGTTAAATTAACTGGAATTTAGAAAACTAAGTGTGGGCAATACAGAAAGCAGTAAATCCAGTCAACGTGTTGATTATGATTGTGATTAATAGCCAATGGATGATGACAACAAACTAAGGATTATCAAATAGTCAAAGGGACTACCTTTGGGGAAAAAAAAAGGTTGAAATAAATGCGGAGCCCAGAAGATGAAGATAGAGCATAATAGATAGCTCCCAGTGAGTCATTTCTATTGACGAGTGTAGACTGTCTATAGACGGAGTGTGGAATAACGGCAAGTGTTATAGTCAGGAAACTTACAAAAGCTTTTGGATTGTTGCATAACATAATCAAATTTCAGAAGTGAAATGCAAGTTTCAATATGATAGTGTTTAAATACTTATTAGTGAATTACAGGTTAGAACCTACTCATTAAAATTAGATAACATCTTTGCTGCCACCAATTTGTGGCAACTAATTTAGTCAAAATCAGTTATTAGTACTGTACATATAATGAATTCATTTTTACTGATACTTTTAGGATTTAACTCCATGGTTCGACAAAAATGTAAAGCAGAAGCCTGGATAAAAAAAAATCTTAAATTCAGTCATTATTGGGCTAAAAGTTTGAAACTACTGCCTGAATATTTTTATTAAACACAGTTCATGTTATATTTACTTAGGTCAGGGATTCTTTTCAACAAGTTAGCTACATTTTTTGCATGTAACCAATATATGGGGATTTTACAAAGGCACTGACTGCTCTCTGAAGGAGTGTTCCTCAGTAGAGTCATGGAGCTATACAGCATGGAAACAGACCCTTCAGTCCAACTTGTCCATACTGACCAGATATCTTAAATTAATCTAGTCCCATTTGCCAACATTTAGCCCTTACCCCTCTAAACCCTATACTCATCCGGATGCCTTTTAAATGTTATAATCATACCAGCCTCCACCAATTCCTCTGGCAGTTCATTCCATCTATGCACCAACTTCTGCATCAAAAAGTTGCCCCTTCAATCCCTTCTATGTCTTCCCCCCTCACCTCGAATCTATGTCCTATAGTTTTGGACTCCCTCCCTTCCCCCCCTTTTGGCAAATCCAATTGAATTTCTGGTCAATGGTAAACCACAGGATGTTGTTAGTGTTGGATTTAGTAATCGAGAGTGTGGCGCTGGAAAATCACAGCAGGTCAGGCAGCATCTGTGGAGCAGGAGATGCTCCTGTTCCTCAGATGTTGCCTAACCTGCTGTGCTTTTCCAACACCACACTCTCGACACTGATCTCCAAGTGGATTTAGTAATGGCAACACCATTGAGTGACAAGGGGTGGTGGTTAGATTGCCGCTTATTGGAGATGGTTATTGCCTGACATTTGTATGGCAAACGATGTGCGATCCATTGACGTCCAGCTCCGGTTGTTACTGCTGTGCAAGGACCTCAAACCTTTGCACGGTGGCAAGAAAACTTAGAAGAATTGTAAGTTAAGGGCAACTTCCAACATTAGTCCAAAGCCACGGTCAGTCAGCTACTAAGGTGCTTAATGTCAGGCAGCGCACCTTCTGCTCTTACCTCCTGTTTACCCCCTGGAGTGACAGTGAGGCAAGTGTTAAAGGAGATGAAAGTGGATGGCAAGACTATTACTTTTGACATGGATGTGGGTGGACGTGATCTGAGCGAGTAGGAAGCACAAAAGGCATAGAAAATTAGTGATGGTGAGGGTGGGATAGAGTGTATGTGGAGTATTGGAGAGAAAGTGCCACTTACGACAACAGAATGAAAAAAGTCACTGACTTCTTCCTACAGTATTGTACATTTCTCCAGACAGCTGAGACTCCTTTAAGCCAGCTGGCCACCTTACACTATGGTCTAGTGTCATTGTCTCTACTTCTGGTTCTAAGGACAAAGGAAGTCTCACCTCTTCACCATACCATGGAGTAGTTCCTCCAGCTCCCTGCCCATAAGCAACTTCCCTCTATCTTTTGTGTCCAGGGCAAATGTTAGGAACCTTGCAGGGCAGCTCCAGACTGACAATGTTTTCCAGGGTGCACAGTGGGCTTTTAATGATGGCATGGACTTGAGGGATATTAGTGAATTACAGGATATCCACAAAGTGGCAAGCTATGGCAGGAACAGCATGTGATAAGATGAGGCTGGAATCAGATGCGATGGATGCTGTGGGGGCAGGGTAAATAGTTAACGAGGCAATTTTGATAACATTATGGCAAAAAAAATGTTAGGCCTCATGGTGGCGATCTGCCCAAAAGAATTCAACCCAACTTGGACTTAGAGTCATAGAGATATATAGCATGGAAACAGACCCTTTGGTCCAATTCATCCATGCTGCCCAGATATCCTAACTTCATCTAGTCCCATTTGCCAGTATTTGGCCCATATCCCTCTAAACCTTTCCTATTCATATGCCCAACCAGATGCCTCTTAAATGCTGCAATTGTACCAGCCTCCACTACTTCCTTTGGCAGCTCATTCCATACACACACCACCCTCTGTGTGAAAAAGTTGCCACTTAGTTCCCTTTTATATCTTTCGCCTCTCACCTTAAACCTATGCCCTCTAGTTCTGACTCCCCCATCCCAAGGAAAAAACCTGGTCTGTTTATCTTATCTATGCCCCTCATGACTTTATAAACCTCTATAAGGTTACCCCCCAGCCTCCGACGCTCCAGAGAAAACAGCCCAAGCTTATTCAACCTCTCCCTACAGCTCAAACCCTCCAATCCTGGCAACATCCCTGCAAATCCTTTTCTTAACTTTTTCAAGTTTTACAATATCCTTTAGACAGAAAAACTTAAGATTCAGTGCTATAGTTTCAAATGATCACAACCATTTGTATCTCAGATGAAAAGGGATGCTGATTAGTTGGTAAGTCAACTTTGATGGCTGAGGCATTGTTGTGCTGAAAGCATCGTAAAACTATAGGCTCCATATGGTAATTTTAAAAAAGATACAAGGCTTGAAAACATTTCATTTGTTTGCAGAGAACATTTCACTCAATAGAAATATATTTATCATCTAGAAAATGTAAATAAAATGTGTACTATTAGATGTGATTCTGCAACTGGACAGCACTTGCTGGACAGCTCTGAATGTGCTAATGGCTACAACTAATTTAAATAATCAGTCAAGGTTGCAATGTGGCTCATTAATACTTGCTAGAAGTGACATTCAATGATACACAAGAACATGATCTCTGCAAAGAAAGGAATGTGACATATGTACAAATGCTTGAATTAGTAGGGAGCTCAAGAAGCCTCCATTTCTCTTTGCTTTCTCCTTGGCAATGCCTTGGCCAGACTTGCCAAGCATTCCCTTTGCTTTGCAATATACATTGTTGTGACTGCTTGAAATTTGATACTCTTTTTTTTCCCTGATGGGCACACAATGAAGAGTGTTGGTAACATATCTATCAGCAATATTCAATTTCTGTTCTAGCAAGTGACTCTTAATTTGGTGCTTTTATAGGCCATCATCATTTATGTAAGATATTAGGGAAAAGTTTCTTAGCAGTGCATTTCTCGGCTCACAGCATGATGAACACTAACTATTCTGATATCTTAACATTTGGATGCTTATATGACAGTTTGCTATCAGGTATCATTGACACTCGGAATATGTTGTAATGAGCAGCAAAATAACACTGCTGTAACTGAAATATTATAAATGTTAAGGTTCAAAAGGATTTTTTTTTCATTCAGCAACAAAGTGTTCCAGTTAATTATAGATCAGAGTTCAGATGATCAGAGTTCAGATAATCAAAGTACAGAAAGGATTTCAAGAGTGTAGTTACCAACGGTCATTTTCTTCCATTCATCCCTACAGGGTGGAAGGCTTCTCCCACCCTCCCTTTAAATCCACCAACATTTCTTATGATCATATTTAAATACCTCATTCAAAAGACTCAACATTCAGTAAGTTATGTTCTTAAAATTGGATATATTGTAGTCTTGGGGACTTGTCCACTTTCTGTCTCTGTTTGGCATTTTCCTCCACATAACTTTTTTTAAACATCCAGAGGATGTGGCTGTGCTGGCTAGGCCAGCATTTATTATATACTTTGATTTTCTGAGTTGCCACTGAAAAAGTGATCATGAGCTGCCTTCTTCAACAGCTATAGTCCGTTTAGTGTTGGTATAAGCAGAGTGCTAGAAGGGTGAGAATTCAAGGATTTTGCCTCAGTAACAATGAATGAACAACAATATAGTTCCAAGTCAGAATGGTGAGTGGCTTGAAGGGGACTTTCAGATGGTGGCACTCTCATACATCTCCTTTAGGTGGCAGTGGTCAAGGGTTGGAGGTGCTATCTAAGGGGTCTTAGTGAATTTCTACAATGTATTTTGTCAATGGCATGCACTGCTGCTACTGTTCATGGTGGTGGTGGGGTGAATATTTTGAGGATCAGTGCCAATCGAGCAGCTTTTTCCACGATACTGTCAAGCTTTTTGAGTGATGTTGAAACTGCACTCATCCAGGAGGAGAGTATCCCAACACACTCCTGACTTGTGTCTTGTCAATGACTGACAGGCTTTGGGGAGTCAGGTGGTGCGAGTGGCAGCGGCTATGGGAGCACAGCATAACAGAGTAAACCTGGGGGTGAACAGCAGGAGATAGTGGATAGATACTGGAGGAATGGGGTCAATCAAAGCAGAACTGAGGTAATTCAGAGCGGCAGTGGCAGGAATAAAGCTGAATCCAGAGGAGTTCCAAAGGTGACGTCATGACTCAAAAAGTGATGTATGTTTGGCTGCTCAGGAACCAGGTCCAGAGACTGAGTGAGTAGTGTCAGAAGGGAAGTTGAGTATAAAGTACTTAATTTTGTCATTGCCGTTTGTTAGGAATAGAGAGTGAGAGTGATAAATCTGATTTTGGTGAGCAGTGGGTAAGGTTCTGTAATTGGTTGCTAGATTATTGTTTGTAGTTGATGAGGTTCAAATCAGGGACACTTCCAATGAACAGGAAGTTGAAAAGCAGATCTCGAAAGTTGCAAACTTGGGATTACTCCTTGGGACACGTGCCAGTAATGGCAGAAATAGGAAGATAATACAGTTGAATGCATGGCTAAAAAGAGTGTAGGAGGAAGGGATTCAGATATCTGGAGCATTTGGATCTCTGTCAATGCAGATAAGGACCCATATAAGAAGTAAGGGGTTGCACCTAAACTGGAGGGGCATCAATATCCTTGCAGAGAGGTTTGCTAGTGACACTCAGGAGGGTTTAAACTGGTGTGACAGGAGGGTTGGAACGACAGCCATAGGCCAGCATGTGGAGTGGAATATTTGAAGAGAAGACGGGGATAAATCAACTCGGTCTAGTAGGAACAACAGGCACGGCTAGTTAATGAACACAGCAGGACTAGTATAATTATTTTAATTCAGTGAGTATAATAGATAAGGCACTTGAGTTCAGAGCCTGGATTAATACACAGGACTAGGACATGGTAGCTATTACAGAAACTTAGTTGAGAAAAGGACAGGACTGGCAGCTCAACATTCCAGGGTTTAAATGCTTCAAATGATATACAGACGGATGTAAAAGGGGTTGAGAAGTTGAATCACTGAATAAGAGAATGATAGCTGTACTAAGAAAGGACATCTTGCAGAACTCATTCAAATTGGGCAGAATTTAAGAATAAGAAAAATGTAATCATTATGATGGGGTTATACAATAGACCCGCCAATAGCCAGTCAAAATTAGAGAAAAAATATCTAAGATGATCATGGCAGGGTAGTTGGTGATTTTAAATTCCCCCAATATTCACTGGGATTACTTTAGTGTCAGGAGCTTAGATGGGACAGAATTTGTTAGGTACATCTAGGAGGGATTCTTGAACAATATGCAGACAGTCTAACCAGGGAAGGGGTCTTATTAGAGCTTTTATTGGGGAATGAGTCTGACAAGATTTTCAGTGGGGGAGCATTTTGTGAACAGAGATGACAGTTCCACAAGTTTCGAAACAGTTATGGAAAAAGAGAAGACTGGTCCTTGTGGAAGTGCTAAGTTGGCAGAAGGCTAATTACAACAGCATTAGGCAGAAACTTCAAAGTGGATTGGCACAGCTGTTTGAAGGTAATCCACATCTGACATTTGGAAATCTTTTAAAAGCCAGTCGATCAGAGTTCAGGATCAGCTTGTCCTTGTGAGGATAAGGAAGGATGGCAAGATTCAGGAATCTTGGATGACATGAGATGTTGTAAGTTCAGTTAAAAAAGAAAGAGGATGCATGGGAACGTTTAGGAAGCAGAAATCAAATCAAGCCCCTTGAAAAGCACTTAGGAAGCAGAAAAGAACTTAAAAGAAACTTAAACTTAGGGGAGCTAGAAGGGGCCATGACATATCCTTGGCAAGTAAGATTAAGAAAAATCCCAAGGCATTTTATCACTACATTAGGAGCAAGACAGTAACTAGGGTAAGCGTAGGTCCAGTTAAGGACAAAGGAGGGAATTTGTGTGTTGAGAAAGTGGATGAGGTCCTTAATGAGTATTTTGCAATGGTATTCACCAAGGAGAAAGAACTGGTTGATGGTAAGTTTAGAGAAGGGTTTATTGGTACTCTAAGGCATGTCTATATTGAGGAGGAGATAGTATTTGGTTTTTTGAAAAACATAAGTTAGAAACGTTCCCAAGACCTGATGGGATTTATCCCAGGATACTGAAGGAAAGAGATTACTGAAGCCTTCATAGAGATCTTCGTAACCTCTTTAACCATAGGCAAGGTTGCAGAAGACAGGGAAATAGCCAATATTGTTCTTTCGTCTAAGCAGGGCACTAGGGATAACCTAGAAAATTATAGGCCAGTGAGCCTTATATCAGTTGTAGCGAAATTATTGGAGGATTCTTAGGTGGGTTAGATGGAGAAATAGCACATGGAATTTAATTGGACAAGTCCAAGGTGATGCACTTTTAGAGGTCAAACACAAGAGGACAGGAGACTGTAAATGGGCGGATGCTAAGGAGTATTGATATGCATAGGAATCTTGGTCCAACTCCATCGTGCCCCACAAGTGGCAACACAAGTGGATAAGGTGGTAAAGAAGGCATATGGCATGCTTGCTGTCATCGGTTGGAGCACTATTAAAGAAGTTGGCAAGTCATGTTGCAACTGTATTAGACTTTAGTCAGACCATATTTTGGGGGACTATGCGCAGTTCTGGTCACTGTGGTATGAGTAGGATGTGGAGACTTTGAAGAAGGTGCAGAAGAGATTTACTAGTTTGTTGCCTGAATTGGAGTGTATTAGCTATAAATCTCCTTACCTGGCTCATTGTCAAAATTAATCTGATAACAATCCTAACATGCTTTGTTTCAGTAAAGATTCTACTATATAGTCAGTCTTTTATAAGAGAAAACAAGCACATTTCTTCAACTAGTATCCACACTTCATTCCTGAAGAAGGGCTTATGCCCGAAACGTCGATTCTCCTGTTCCCTGGATGCTGCCTGACCTGCTGCGCTTTTCCAGCAACATTTTCAGCTCTGATCTCCAGCATCTGCAGACCTCACTTTCTCCTCCACACTGATTTTTCCCACCTTCATCATCCCCATTTCCACATAATGTCCAACAATAAGGGTGAAAATCAACAAGCAAACCTTCCAATACTCCAAACCCAGAGTTCTCAGCCTAGAAGTCAGGACTCTGCATTAGAGATTGTTGAAGCATTTGACATGAATTAGAAGATTTCATTCAATTGAGAATCAACTTTACAAATTTGATATCCCAAGTTTTTAATCAAGCAGTATGCAAAATGGTGTAGATAGAATCAGTCCTTGTACAACTCCTACAATTGAGTACCTATTTAACAAATTGCATTCATTAAAGAAGTCTATTATATCTATAATTATCTGTGTAAATCCTCATTCATACAAAGAGGCATCAATTCATATTTAACTAATGGATTTCACTCCCACTTTCAAACGAATATCTACTGTCAGCTGCTCCTGAAAGTGCATTTGACTTGTGCAATAATAATTTAGTCCATAGCTCACATTTCTACATGCACACCACTCTTTCTCTGTCAGGTTGCAGTTACGGCCTGATGCTTGGCTGATGACACATTTACAGCATAGCATGTCCATTGACAAGTTCTTAGGTCTCCCAAACTCTAGTAAGAGAAAGCAGTCAAGCTTGTATTTTTAAACTGAGTTTTGTTGCTTATTTTAACACTTTGAGAAAGAACCCTGTAATGCAATAGCAGTAGACAATTCTGAACATTTTCCAAGTTAAATTTGAAAGAAAATAAATGCATTGGAAATACACAAATCAGTCAATGTCTGACGGAAATGATTCATATTTGAGGTACTTGGCTGCAGCACTTTGATCCAACTCAGGATTATTTATTTCCAGTTTCTGTTCTCTTATTTCTGACTTCAAATGATAATTTTAAAGTCGAGACATTAGAATAGTTAAATATCACTCTTAATTTAGCAAACCCAATCTTGCGTGTATTTGGTGGGGGGGGCATGGCTATTGTGAAATGTTGAAATGTATTATGGAGTCTATATAACACATTCTTTTATGAGATGTGGGCATCATTTCAACGCTAACATTTGTTGTCCATCTCTCAATACTCTTGAACACAGCGGCTTGTTCGGCCATTTCAGAGGACAGTTAAGAATCAACCATAAATGTTGTGGGTCTTCAATCGCATGTAGACTAGACTGTTCAGGATAGCAGATTTCCTTCTGTGAAGGTCATAAGTTAATCATACATGATTTTATAACAGTCGATTATAGCCTGACCAGCCCCATTACAGGTACTAGCTTTCAATTCAATATTTATTAATTAAATATAAATTTCACCATCTAATATGGCAGGACTTAAACCCACTTTCACAGAGCATTACCATGGCCATTGAGATTACTCATCGAGTGACATTATGCTAACATCTCCTCATAACTTCTCACATTTAAATTAACTCATACTGTAGGAAAAGTTTTACTATAAAAAAGCTGTGACAAATATAATTCAAGACTGCCAGACGACAGGCTGTTCAACACAACAGCCTTTAGGAGGATACAGTTCCAAATTTCCACTATCAAGGGAAAAGGTGACATAAAGCTGGTCCTTTTCTTTTCTAAAAGCTGTTCCTTGCCTCAAGGATACTCTGTCCTTGATTTTTTTCAGAGGGGTAATAAACCAGGCCAGGCTCTGATCAGTCTGGTTTGGTACAGAGATGAAAAGGATTTTGAGAAGCCTTTTGTTTATATGTAAACTGATGAGACTTCAGGCCAAAGTGGTCATATTTTGGAAGTGACCTGTATAAAGAAAGGGGAGTGGGGGTAGCTCTCTAGCTGAGCTGAGCAGTTTGTTCAGTCTTGAACTGGTGGCGGTTCAACAGGGGGCTGTGTGGAAACTCTCTCTCTCTCGGCACGGTGGCACAGTGGCTAGCACTGCTGCCTCATAGCGCCAGAGACCAGAGTTCAATTCCTGACTCAGGCGACTGACTATGTGGAGTTTGCACATTCTCCCCGTGTCTGCGTGGGTTTCCTCCGGGTGCTCCGGTTTCCTCCCACAGTCCAAAGATGTGCAGGTCAGGTGAATTAGCCATGCTAAATTGCCCGTAGTGTTAGGTAAAGGGGTAAATGTAGGGGAATGGGTGGGTTGCGCTTCGGCGGATCGGTGTGGACTTGTTGGGCTGAAGGGCCTGTTTCCACACTGTAAGTAATCTTATCTAATCTAATCTCTCTCTCTTTCTGCCCTTCAACCTCAATCTGTAAGCATGTGTTCCGTTTATATTGGTTTTTTAAGGGAATTTGCTTATTGGGACTGTTGTGCATATTTGGAATAGCACAATTAAGTCTAGTTGGATAGGTTGAGTTCTGAAGGGGTTCTTTATTCTGTTCTTTGTGTTTCATTGTCCAATTTTGTGAATAAACTTTTATCTATTTTAAAATCTAGTTGTCAACCTAGCTAACTTAATCTGGGTAATTTTCACTTACACTTACCAAAACAAATTGCAAAGTTACGGTCTGAGCTGCCTGCTAAAGAATGTCTTGAGTGGTCTGGCTTAGTCAAGAACAAAAGTGCTTTCTGATTTTACCTCTAAATGATCCAATTCTGACTTTAATATTGTGCATGCTGATTCTCAAGATTGCTTCAATCCTAACAAATTACCTTATCATTTGAAATCCATGATATAATTATCTAAATACAAGACAATGAAAATCAAGTGTATACAATCTGGCCTCATAAGGACATTAGGCCCTACTAGAATCCTAGTAAATCCGTCTAAGGTAAATCTAAATGTATTTTGGCAGAAAGGATCTGAGCAAAGCTCTTTACAAGTATTGTTTCCTTGATTTTGTATTCCGACCCCCCACTGAGATAAAGGCTAAGACATCTAGCAGGATGCTTATGCCGTCTAGTGGAAGCTACTTACAATGATAGAGAGCCATATAAACATTAAGTTATGTGACAATTCCCTAAACAAAAAAGTGACTATATATTGATGTTTAATTTAGGCACACATGGTGCCATGATTGAGTAGCTCGGTAATAGTTACTCTCCAACTGTGTCACAAGAGCTCCTGGCAACAATAGAGTAAGGTGTGAAAAGTTGCGCTACTAAAATTGTGTTTTACAATTTGATTTATTGGAATGTAAACCTAGATTGAAATAAATTCAAAGGTAGGGGAAGGTTACAAAAAGTTGAGGAAATACTACCCAATGTCCTGGCCCATTTTTATCCTGAAATTAAGATCACAAAAGGGGGGAATCTGGTCATTACCATTATTATTTATAGGAGCTTGGTGGGTTCCCAGCGACTGGAGTTGAAAAATTTTTCATTGTTTTAAAAACACAGTAAGTTGGGATTAAAGGAAGATGGTAGATAGAGGCAAGTCTTTTTTTCATTCTTTATGGAGATGATTACCCTTTCGTGTGACATTCGTGATAGAGCAATGATGGCTATTCTCCTGTTTGCTGACAGAAGTTGCAATTCAAATCACTGATAAATCACAATGATACTTCAAACAAAGAGAATATACATTTGAAACAGGCCTTTTGTCATTAAAAAAAAGCCCCTTGCAATTATAGATGTAAAAATGTGTTCCAAAATCTGTTATGAAATATACTTCTGGAATTAAAATGTACGAGGCTAGTAGTCTGAAACCAATAACAGCAAAAAGTAGCAAAACAACAGCAGATCAATTAATGCCCGACAGGAAAAGATAGGTTAATATTTCAGATGAGACACTACACAGAGATACACCGATCTTGTGCCTTTTTATTCTTATCTCAGCAATCAAACTGTTGTCCAATAATATCAAGCAGCAATTTTGTTTCTACTCATTCTAAATAGGATACCTCAAAATTTGGGCGAAAGATCTAGGCCCATACTACTGCACTAAAAGGGTGAATAGAACAAGAGAACCAACAAGAAATAGTGATTACGTGACACCAAATTCAAGACTTTTGGAGTTGAAAAAAAACTTGAAAAATAGCTCATGAATACTGCATTGAGTGATTGACACAATCCCAAAAAAAATGAGAAGGGACTAGTTTGCTTAAATGGCCAGTACTGATTTCAACAGTGAACATGGGTTTTTGGAAGTTTGTAATATTCATATGAGAAACAAACCCAGGTCTATTGATAGAATTTAGACTAGAAGCCCAAATGTCACTTGTAAATTAGATATTAGTAAATCAAAAGAGAGGTCACAGAACTGTGGGTGCTGGAGGTCTGAAACAAAAAAACACAAATTGCTGGAGAAACTCACGTTTTAAGCCTGGTGACTCTTTGACTCAAAATGTTAACTCTATTTTCTCCCCACAGGTAGTGCCACACCTGCTTAGTTTCTCCAGCAATTTCTATTTGCATTTAACACAAGCACTATCCAAAATTTATAGCACTCAAAAATTTTCTAAAAGTTAGTCAAGCTTCATCTGAAGAGTTTGGTGTAGCTTAACCTGAAGCTCGTTATAGAGTGTCTCTTTGGCCCATTGTGTCCCTGAGATTCATCAAGCATCTATATATTCTAATCCCATTTTCTAGCATATGGCCTTAGTAAACTATAGTGTTTCAAGTGCTCATCTAAATTCTTCTTCAAAGTCTTGATGATTCCTGACTGTACCACCAACCCTTTATGCAGTGAGCTCAAGATAACAACCCCATTTGGGTGAAAATGTTTTACACAAATACCCTCTTAAACGTTTTGCTCCCTAACTTAAAACTGCACCCCCTGGTTATTGACCCATCTACTAAGGAGAAATATTTCTCCCTACTTACCCCATCATAACTTTATATGCTCCTCATAACTTTATATGCCTCAACCAGGTAGTCAGTCAACCTCTTCTGTTCTAAACAAAACAATCCAGCCTAGCTTTTCTTGCTAGATTAATCACTCCAGCCCAAGCAACATTCTGCTGAATCTCCTCCGCTTCCTCTCTAATTAAATCACATCCTTTCTGTAGGGTGGTGACCAGAAGTGCACCAAGTATTATAGCCCTGGCCTTACTAATGCCGTATACAGCTCAAACCAATGCTGTATACAGCTCCATCATAACATCCCTACTCATGTGTTTAATGCTTTGACTAATGAAGACAAGTGTTCCATATGCCTACTGGATCAACATGCTTGCCTTCATTTCTCAGACCATTGACTATAAGACTTGGGATATTATGTTGCAGTTGTACAGAACATTGGTCAGGCCACTTTTGGAGTAGTATGTACAGTTTTAGTCATGCTGCTAGAGGAAGGATTAAATCGGAGAGGGTTTAGAAAAGATTTACAATGATGTTGCTGGGATGGGAAGATTTGAGTTATATGCAGAGGTTGGTAGGCTGGGGCTTTTTTTCCCTGGAGGGTAGGAGGTTGAGGAGTGACCTTATAAGGTTTATAATATAATTGTGAGGGATATTTAAGATTAGATTAGATTAGATTAGATTACTTCCAGTGTGGAAACAGGCCCTTCAGCCCAACAAGTCCACACCGAACCGCCGAAGCGTATACCACCCAGACTCATACTCCTACATTTACCCCTTCACCTAACACGACGAGCAATTTAGCATGGCCAATTCACCTAACCTGCACACTTTTGGATTGTGGGAGGAAACCGGAGCACCCGGAGGAAACCCACGCAAACTCCACACAGAGAGTCGCCTGAGGCGGGAGTTGAACTTGGGTCTCTGACGCTGTGAGGCAGCAGTGCTAACCACTGTGCCACCATGCCGCCCACAGATGAATAGCAAAGGTATTTTCCTCTGGGGTAGGGGAGTTACAGACTAGAAGGCATATTTTTAAGATGAGAGGAGAAAGATTTTTAAAAAAGAGACCTGACAGGCAACATTTTCACAGAAGCAGGTAGTTTGTATATGGAATAAACTGCCAGAGGTAGTGGTAGATGCAGGTAGAATTGCAACACTTGAAAGACATTTAGACAAGTATATGAATAGGAAAGGTTTAGAGGGATATGAACCAAATGTCGGCAAGTGGGGACTAGTTTAGTTTGGGAAACTTGGTTGGCCTGGACAAGTTGGACTGAAGGGTCTGTTTCCATGCTGTATGATGACTCTAAGACCTGTTCTGCTGTCATTAAGGCCCTATGAACATGCATACAAAGGTCTCTCTAATCATTTGCACTTCCTGAAGTCCTACCAATCAGTTGACTAGCTTTGCTGAACTTAATTTCACAATTTGCTATGGTGGAATATTTATCCACAACAAAAGCTTGCAATTACACTGTGCCTTTAATGCACAAATGATATCCCAAAGAACTTAATAAATGCAGAACGAAAAAATGGACATTGAGCTAATGGAGGTGATCATAGAATGATTCTGGATAAAAAGGAATGATTCTGACCAACATATCTTTGTTATAGCTAATCAAATAATTCTCCACTGCCATGCCCTGAAGGTTGTAAAGTGATTCAACCACCATCTCTGGGCAATGCATTTCAGACCACAATATTTAGACTATTTTAAAAAATATTTCACAGTATGTTGGATAAGCCAATCCATAAATAACCCTGAGAAGGAAGTGGTGGAAACTTCAGCGTGATGTTCTACCCTTTTGTCCTTCTAGCTAGTACAGGTTGTGGGTTTGGTAGGTGCTATCAAAGGAGGCTTGGTGAGTTGCTACACTGCACCTTCCAATGGTGCAGACTACTGCCACTGTACTCCACGGTGAAGGGTGTGGATATTGAGACTTAACTCAGCTGAGCTTGAGACAAACCTAGCTCTTCAGATCCCCTGTAGAACAACAGCATCCACTGGACCTCTTCCATCGCAATCTCTTTCACTCCACCCCAGGTGCTGTACGATCCTTGAAGATCCTTCTGAAATGTAGCTTGCCACATTTCTTTAACTGGTCCAGTCTTCATTTGCAATTTGTTAGTGTCCATACTATCACTCTGGCAGGGTGTACGTCTGGAAAGCAATATGTGCATCCTGCCAGCTTCAATCATACCTCCATCACAATGTCCCACAGGAACTGCTGAGTAGTCCTCTGCAGCACCATTTTATTGTTGATGATGTCTTTCCATGTGAAGTCAAGGATTTCAGGTTGGCAGTACTGTGGAAGGCATCCAACTTCTGTGATATCTTTGCTGTTCTCTTCCACATCTCTTGCACAAATTGCGCTTGGCAGTAATATGGATTTGTAGAGGTGCAGCTTCTAGGCAATGTTGATGCCCTCACTATTTGGCAACCCTTGAAAACCAATACTCGAGTGGTCACTGATCTCTACATCACTCTCCACGGAGATGTTGCTTCCTAGAAAGGGTAAGTGGTTCATATCCTCAATGTTTGGTGAACTAATATTGATGGGAGGGCTTTGTTGCTGTCAGTCGTCAATACCTTAGTCTTCTCGCGGGTGATGCATAGAGCAATCTTGGTGCTGCAACTCCCAACCCTTATGGACATTGCTTGGAATCACTGATTCTCGTCAGCATTGAAATATTGTCTGCTAAATCCTGAACTGAAAATGTTGGTGCTGTCACAGAACACAACCTCATTCCTGATGAAGGGCTTCTGCCCGAAACATCGATTTTCCTGCTACTCAGATACTGCATGACCTGTTGTGCTTTTCCAGCATCACACTCTCAACTCTAACCTCTAGCATCTGCAGTACTCACTTTTGCCACAGAACACTAAAGTATGACCTGCCATGACCCTTCATGAAATCAATACCCACAAGGAAATGGTATGAAGAGAATTTGTACCTCCAATGATGATATGGAAGATGATATTAGTGCACATGCTGGTTTTGATGTAGCAGCTAGAGTTGTGGAATAGAAGTTTGAAGATTTTAAGTTGTGCTCCAGGATGCCAAACTGACTCGTATTATCCCAGAGTGACTCTCATTGGATGTTACTGAAAACCTCTTCAATTGAATGAAGTTGATAATAAGTGGTTTGTTATATTCTGTGCTCAATTCTATTATGTTCGTGAGTGTAAAAATCTGCTTGCAGCATGTTCTGCCACCCTGGAAGTCTGTTCTTCATGAGTGGTTCAGCATACTTCAGCTTTCAATCTGTTAAGAAGTAATTTACTGAAGACCTTGCTTATTGCTGACAGGAATTTTATATTCTTCTCGTTGTTACAGTCACTGAAGCTACCTTTGTTTGATAAATTGCCATTTAGCCCACACCTCCAAACATCTGAGATGTCTTTCATAATCCAGATGTCTTGAACAAATTGAAGTAGTCCAAGTCTGAATACAGCAAGACTGGGATAATATCTAAGTTAGGCTGATAAGTGACAAGTAGCATTTGCACGACACATGTCAGCCAATGACCATCTCCAGCAAGAGATAAATTAACCTCATTGCTTGACATTCAGTGGCATTATCATTACTGAATTCCCTCATTATCAACATCCTAGGGGTTAGCATTGACCAGAAAATCAACTGGACTCACCACATAAATATTCTGGCTGTAAAAACAGATCAGAAGCGAGGACTACTGTAGCAAACAACTCACTTAATGACTTCCTAAAGCCTGCCCATCTTCTACAAGAAGCAAGTCAATACAGAAACAACCTCAGTTATCTGAACATCAATTATCCGAATTTCAGATTATCTGAAAAAAATCTCAAGGTACTTGCATTTCAATTGAAGTAGAAAAATTCTATTCCTCATTCATTTAATGAATTATTTTGTAAATTTGAACAGGAATATAGATGCTAGTGTGCATTAATAAATAATTAACTTCAAATATATACTCTTGATGTGAAGTTAGAAGTAAGTCTTATACTTTTTATAAAAAGGCTGTCCAATACACATTCTCCCCAAGGACAAAGGTGACTGTGAACACACAAGACCAACATATGTACAAGCCTGAGCTGGGCACTCTAACAGTAAGATTCCCTCTCAACACTGACTCGCTCCGTTTTACAAACCCAACAATTTTTTTCATTCTTCAGAGAGTTAAGTCAAAAAATGCAATCGCACTTTTCATTTCTGTTGCTTTTTCCTCCTGTTATTGAATCTTTTTTCCAAACAAAAAGTAGTTCAATATCTTTCAGCTGACAAGATAATTTCATGTATTTTTTTTGTGATGGGGGAGAGCAAATCATAGTGAGTCAGCATATGTGAAAATAAACATGAGAAAAATATTATCCCCTGAAAACAAATTGATAAGAAGATGGAAATTGAAGTCAGCGAAAACATCTTCCCTCTCTCATGTTCCCCTTGTATTTTGCACCTCTCTCTCTCTCTCTCTCAGGGCTCGTTGGTCGCTGAGGAGGGAGTGATAACACTTGGTTAGTCTGGGCGGCGGGATAACACCAAACAGAAAGAGGTCAGCTGCTGTTGAGGATCGGGATAAAACCAAGGAAAATGTCAGTGGAAAATTTCACAGACTTCAGTCAAACTCTTCCCAAAATGTGATTTTATTTGTAAAATATCATGAATTTTTAAGCAATATCCAGTGTTTTCACACATTTTATTGATTGAATGAAATAATAACTCTGTAAACGTGCTTTTTAATTAAATTATGGCTTCCTTCATTTACAATCAGATCAGTTATCCGAACAATGAGTTATTCAAACAATATACTCCCCGCCCATCTCGTTCGGATAACTGAGGTTGTTTTGTAGTCTGATGGAATACTTACCAATTGCCAGAATTACAGCAGCTCCAACGCTCAAGAAGCTTGACACCATCTAGAACACAGCAGCCTGCTTGATTGGCACCAATCCACAAACATTTACGCCCTCCTCGACTGATGCTCAGTAGCAGCAGTATAGACTATTAAAAGATGCACTGCAGAAATTCCTTAGACAGTACCTTGCAAACCCACAATCAATCTTGCCTGGAAGGACAAGGGTAGCACGTACATAAAACCTCTAACTTCCTCTCCAAACCACTCATTACCTGAATTAGAACTGCATCACCATTCTTCCACTGGAACTGGATCAAAATACTGGAATTCCATACCGAACAGCATTGCACATAGACTTACACCAAGTGAACTACAGCAGTTCAAGAAAGCAGCTCACCATCAACTTCCCAAAGGCAATTAGGGATGGTCAATAAATACTACCCTAACAGCAATGCCTATCATGAATTGAAAGTAAGGTGTGAAAGCTTTGTTACAATGTTGTTTCAATAGCTCTGCTGGCATCTAATTGAATATTTGAATGCATTATAGTTTGTCAATCTGATTAGGGTTCTTTAGACCTCTGATTTGGCAACTTCTTTCAGACTGATGTCAAACTGCTAAGTTGCAGTCCATAAGAGATAAGAGCAGAAACAGGCATTCCAGTCCATTGAGGCAGCTCTCCCATTCACGGAGATCATAGCTGGCGTGATAATGTTCAACTCCACTTTCCTGCCTTTTCTCTATAAGCTGTATTTTACTGTGTTGCTCATTATAGAGTACAAGAGACAACACATCATCATTCATTCACTCATTCATTCTCTTGCTTATTAAATATCTGTCTGACTCAGCCTTGAGTATACTTATGACCCAACCTAAAAATTTTCTCTGTAAGGAATTCCATAGACTCACAACCCTCAGAAGAAATTTCCCCTCGATGTCTTAATGTATGACCCCTTATTCTGAAATTATGCCATTTGGTCTTAAGAAGCTTTATGCATCCACCCTGTCAAATCTACCAAGGATATTGTATACTTAAGTTGCCTCTCATTTTTCTATATTCCAATAAGGTATGGGCCCAATCTACTTAACCTCTCCTGATAAAGCAATCCCTTCATACCTGATACCAGCCAAATGAAGCTTTTCTCCAATGCCAGACATTTTCTCCTTAGATAAGGCACCCAAACGGCTCACAGTATTCCAATTCTATTGGACTTGTGCTTCGTATAGGTATATCAAAACCTCCCTGCATTTAGATTCCACCCTCTTTGAAATATAGGCCAACATTCTATTTGCATTTGCTATCACCCTCTGGATTTGAATGCCAGTTTTTATGGACACAGACTCTCAATATTCCTCTTCTGTAGCTTTCTGCAGTCTTTCGTTTTACGTAATATTCATTTCTCCTGCAAAGTACCCACATATTTTCCCACACTATATTCCATCTGCCAAGATTTTGACCACTCATTTAAATGTTTATAGCCCGCTGCAGACTCCTGGAGTCACCTGCATCATTGTCTTCCATTTTTTGTCATCCACAAACTTGGCTATAGTACATTCACTTTCCTCCTCCAATTCATTAATATATATTGCAAATAATTGTGGCCCATCATGAATTCCTGTGACTGACAGCTAGTTATGATTGCCATCCTGCAAGTGTTCTTTTATCCCAACTGGGTCTTGTATTACTTAGCCAATTCTCTGTCCATTAGGCTACTTAATAAGACATGAGCTAATGTGTGGTATGTTTTCAAATGCCTTCTGAAAATACAAATATATATATCTACAGCTTTCCATTTGTCTAGCCTGCTTGCTACCGTCTCAAACAATTCTGGTAACTTTTTAAGGCACAATTTCCCTTTCAATGAAGCCATGCTGATACTGATTTATCATATTATGTATTTGTAAATGTTTTACTATTACATCCTTTATAAATACATGATATCATTTTCCCAATAACAGACATGAAGCCAACTGGCCTATACATGCATGGTTTTGTCTCCTTACTTTATTAAATATAACATTTTATCTTGACAGTTTTGTAATCTCGTGGGACTTTTCTAGAGGCTAAGAATTCCTGGATGATTACTACCTTTACATCCACTATCTCTGTAGTTACTTCTTTAATATCCTAGGATGCATTCTATTAGGTCCAGGGGACTCCTCAAGTTTTAGTCCCATTAGTTTCCCTAGCATTTTTTTTCTCATGACAGTTATTGTACTTAATTCATCTCCTGGTGGAGGTTATCTAAGTTGGTTGCATGGCTGGTTTGTGATTCAGAGTGATGCAAACAGTGTGGATTTCATCCCCAGACCAACTGAGGTTACCATGAAGGATTCTCTTTCGCAACCTTCTCCCTTGCATGAGGAATGGTGACCCTCTGGTTCAACAACCATCAATCATGTCTCTCTCTCTCTCTCTAATGAGGGAGCAGCTCTGTGTTCCAGCTGGACTATAGTGACTTTACTTATATTTCTTCTTTTCCTTCTGCTCCTTGATTTATTTAATAACTCTGGAATGCTATTAGTGTCATCTGATTAGATTCTATACAGTGTGGAAACAGGCCCTTTGGCCCAACCAGTCCACACTGACCCTCCAAAGAGTAACCCATCCAGACCCGTTTCCCTTTGAATGATACATCTAACACTATGGGCAATTAGCATGGCCAAATCACCTGACCTGCACACCTTTGGACTGTGGGAGGAAACTGGAGCACCCAGAGGAAACCCACGCAGGCACAGGGAGAATGTGCAAACTCCACACAGACAGTCACCCGAGGCTGGAATCGAACCTGGGATCCTGGTGCTGTGAGGCTGCAGTGCTAACCACTGAGCCACCGTGCCGCCCATAAATATTGTGAAAACTGATGCAAATTATTTATTCAATTCTTCTGTCATTTCCTAGTGGCTACTATTACTTCGCCAGTCTCATTCTCCAAAGGGCCTACCTCTTCCTTTTTATACATTTAATGAAGCTCTTGCTGTATGTTTTGTTATTACTTGCAAGCTTAACCTCAAACTTTATTTTCTTCCTCTTTATTATTTCTACCTCTTCGTTTGATTTTCTTCAAAAAAAGAATCCTCTGGCTAACCATTGGTATTCACTGCGTATGTTTTTCTTTCAATTTGATGTTATCCTTAATTGCCCTGATTAGCCACGATTGGCTTACCCCTTTCTTCGAACTCTTCTTTCTCACTGGAGTATGTTTTTGCTGTGAACCATTAACTATTTTCTTCAACATCTGTCATTATTCCGGAATCATCCTTGCTGCTAAACTCCTTCCCGTTTCCATTCCAGCCAGCTTGGACCTCCATCTTTGGTAATTACCCTTAATTAAGCTTAGCACAGTTGTTTCCAACTCCAATTCCCCCTCTCAAACTGTATGCTAAATTCTACTTTGTTACAGTCACTGTTCATTTAACCTAAACATGGGACAGGAGTTGGGTTGTGTAAGGCTCTTCTGAAAGTTGAGAGATATTGTGTTATATGATATCTTTATTAACTTACTCTTCAGCTTGCTACATTCGTCAGTGGGTTCCTATTCATTCACTTGTAACCCTTTACTAATCCGTTATTTATTATAACACTGTTTCATTTATTCATAAAACCATGGTTCTATCATATATTTTACTCTCCAAAGTTAAAAATAACCCTTTCAAACCCATTACTGCTTTTTCACCCCTGATCAGCCCTTACTATCAGCAGTGTGTACCTCTGAATAAGTATAGCATACAGAACAATACCATCCCCATCAAATCTCTCTTATAATATTAATCAGCCCTTAACAACCACCTCCTGGACCTGAATACATTCTCCAATTAGTGTGTACCTGTTAAATACCTTTTAACTGGGCCATTATCCCTTCAAGAAACTAACGGACAAAGCAGCACTTCCATGAAATTGCATAAATGAATGAAACTCATACCGTAAAATAGTAAACAAATCTCACAACCCAGCTGCAGAATATCTTGTACTAAGTACAGGTACAATTTCCAACTTATTTAGAGCATATAGGCCTGGTACTTTTACTAACATTTACTAACTTAAAATACAAAAGGACTAACACCTCTTAATTATGCAGCCAGACCTGACAGACACGCATAGCTCCATCAGAAGCAGCAGTCAGCATTTAGTACATTTTAACCCATCTCCTGTCTCCCAAGACAGACGTCCTTCAAACTTGTGTACTAGAGATAAAACAATATAACAACATTGTAACGGAATTGTAATATATGTAAGAACTGTGTATAAAGGGGCTCTTGTAAGAGCTGTATTTCGGGATTCTATTTCACCTCAAACATGTGCTGCGATTGCTCAATAAAAGAGGCTATTTTTGCTACTCACCGATTTTCGGTCATTATACACAATTCCACAAAGTGTTCCTCCAATTTGCCTCTTGCACCTTTTCTGTCAATAGTATCCTGTATCCTTGCCCTTGATTGGTACAGTGATGCTGGTTCTTGCACCAGTCAGTTTCCGTACATTTGCTTGCAGGATCTTGCATCATGTATGTCACCTTGCAAATCACATACACCATTTTGCAGTCATTCATGCCAACCTACCTTCCAACACTATTCATCCTCACTAGCCTTTATTTCAACTCTTCTTCATGGTTTTATCCAATTTCCTATTGCTCTTATTGTCTTCTCATCTCTGCAAAATGCTCTTTCTCAGGTCCCTCTTGCTTTGTCAGTTTTCTTGCATCAATCAACTTGCATATTTGGTCAGTGACCTAGTATTCTTTTTCATTCTTTTCTTTTGCCTAAAGATGACTTCTGCACTGTCACTGATCCCTCTTTTGATTTCTCACTACTCCTCGATCTTGCCCATCCTCAGTAGTAGTTTAAATTAGTTCTAGTAATGTTTTGACATGTTGCGTCTGATTAATTTGTTCATCACCTTAAATATATCATCTGATTTCTAAAAACATATAGTTTCAAAACTATTCACGATTTGAACATTCTACTTAGCTCTCAACTTACACAACATTAAGGAAATTAGGAACAAAGTGAATAGTCTCACTATCACTACTACACCAGCGTATTCCATACACCTGCTGCTTTCACAACAGTGATAACTTTCCCACAAAGCCATGCTGCCTATTGCTAGTAAGTCTATATTTTTCCAAACGTGGGTAAATCCTATCCATAAGAATCTTCTCTAATAATTTCCTCACCACTGACATTCGGCCCACTGGCCTGTAATTTTCTGGATTCTTTCTGTTGCCCTTCTTTAACAAAGGAATAACGTTAGCTATTCTTCTGTCCTCTGATATCTCTTCTATGAATATTGGGAGTAAAAATGGTGTACAATTAAAAATGGCGTACAATTAATACCTTTCACTTGACAGAGAATGTTGATAAATTCTAGGGTGTCTTACGGCAATTTAACACCATGCTTGTAATGGGAGGTAGTCAGCTCTTTTGGCATTATTTAGAGAATATTATTTAACCCACTGAAGGCCTAAAGTGGCATTTTAGCTCCTTTGGAAAGTTTCATGAATTATCAGCACTTCTGGAATTATATTTATAGACTAGTTTCAAGTCTCTAGGGATGGGGGTGTCTATCAAGTTATTATATTTTTACCACCTCCTATTAAATGCACAATTACAAAAATAATAGTCAGCATTTGTATTCCAAAGCACATGATGGTAATATATCACGACAATCGCTCCAGAACCTTTAAATGCAGGTTTCAAAATAAGCAGAATATAGCAAAGACTGCAGGTGCTGGAAGTCCGAAGGCAATAGATGTGAAGCTGGAAGAGCACAGCAGGTCAGACAGCATCCGAGGAGCAGCAAAGTCAACATTTCAGGTAGAAACCTTTCGTCAGACGCAACTTGCCCCTCTCTAACTATTTCAATGTTGAGGAAAGAAAAACTGTTTTTTGTTTCATAATCTCAGGATGTTGCAAAGCACTTTACATCCAACCTGCCAATGAATCACGGCTTAAAGCAGGATGCAAAAGATTACTAGGCATGCACAAACCTTCAGGAAAAAAAAAGTTTCAAGAGATGAAGCATCAACAGAGTCTCTGCTATGGCCCTCAAACACATTGTAAGACCTGTATTCACATTCTGGGCCAATCTTTTGAACCAATCAAATTTTACAATCGACAGACATATAGACAAAGAGAAGGATTTTAAAGAAGGAAAAATGTGAATTAAATTCAAACAAAATACTGAAGAGAAATATAAAGGCAAACAATTTTGATTAAGAGGGAACAAAAAGGAGACAGGAATGAAAAAATGTGAACATTATTTATTTCGATTTGATTTACTACGGTCACATGTACTGAGGTACAGTGAAAGTTGTCTTATGTGCTTTGTAGACAGATTGTACAGTACAAGTGCAAGAGAGTAACAGAACATGGTGCAGGATGCAATGTCACAGCTGCTGATTATAAGGATTATAAACATTATAAAGATCTACAAGTAACTTACTAGTTGCAAAAATTAGACTGCAGCTTTAACTGTTTAGCTTTGGGTTGGAGAGAGAAAAACCTATTTCAGGAGTATAAATCTCATGATTAAAAAGGGCAGAATCTTATAAGGGTCTGATCAAAGTGGGCGATGGTAAGAAGTGTGGCGGAATCATACAAGAAGTCTAACAAGGAGAAAGTGAGGGCTGCAGATGCTGGAGAGTCAGAGTCGAAGAGTGTGATGCTGGAAAAGCACAGCAGGTCCGCGACGCTGCCTGACCTGCTGTGCTTTTCCAGAGTCACACTTTTTGACTAAGAAGTCTAACAAGGTCAACCTCGACATCAGGAGCAACTTCGCTGCATCTTTTATGCATCTATCAGACGCTGAAGTGAGATTCTTGAGGTAGCAGAGATGCCTATTAACAGGAATCATTGCTTATTCACAGCCTTATTAATATTCAGCTTATCTTACCAAACCTGCCAAGCAAACAAACTTCTGAGAATTCTTGACATAGTGACTGCTTACTCCAAAGGATGTCCATGTTGGACACCAGCAACAATATCTCAGGAATTGCTCCCTGGGCACTAGATACACACACCCATATCCACAGAAAGTGGTATCAGACCTGTATAAGGGCCTGTTTCCACACTGTAAGTAATCTAATCTAATCTAATCTAATCTAATCTCAGGAATTGCTCCCTGGGCACTAGATACACACACCCATATCCACAGAAAGTGGTATCAGACCTGTATAAGCCTCTAAGAACCACATGGAATTATTTAACCCTGTCTATAACTTGTTGCTTATGCTGCTTGGCACATAAGTATCCTCTGTTATAGACTCACCAGGTTGACATCTCATATTTTAGTACGGCTGGTGCTGCTTTTGGCATGCCCTCCTGCACTCCTCATTCAGAAAAAGAAACATAAGTTGGGATACCAGCACATGATCATACAAGACTGAGCTGCATTCTCCTCATAAGTGTCCCTCCCATACATTTGCATTTATTAGGGAAATTTAAAGCTGGGTGGGTTAGATGGGGGTGGAGGTGGGCAGGTCATAAGCAGAGGAGAGTGTTAACTTACTGCCATAACACCAAAAGCACAACAGATTATTTATCAGCAACAAAATCTTCCACAATTTACACTCTTATGAATTTCCACTATCTTCTAGGTAAGCTATTTCGACAGCAGTTCTACAATGTTAACCCGACATCATAATCAAGGTATTTATTATCACTTTAGTTCCATTCTCCACGGAATACAAGTTATTGTGTTCCACAGGGTATTAAATCACCAGTCTGTACCAGTCATTTCAACAGGAATGAAGGTTAAATAACTGAAGAACAGAGGAAGATGAACAGCCCAATGGATTAAGCTCAATGTCCTTTCGTCTTTAATATCTAGATCTGAATCGAACAGAGACTGAGTGGAGTTCCCTTTGAGTCTGTTAGTATAAAAAATTCTGTTCCAAATAAGTTTCAGCCTGATGCATAAAGCTGGGGAGCTTCAATTAGTATCTAATATTGCTATGTGTGAGGTTTGATGCGTCTAAAATAAGACAGTGCTGGCAACATTAACACCCCTCAATCAAATTTATCACTCATGCAAAATAGACCCAAGAATAGTAACAGGAGAAAGTGAGGACTGCAGATACTGGAGATCAGAGCTGAAAATGTGTTGCTGAAAAAGCGCATCAGGTCAGGCAGCATCCAAGGAACAGGAGAATCGACGTTTCGGGCACAAGCCCTTCTTCAGGAATGAGGAGGGTGTGCCAAGCAGGCTAAGATAAAAGGTAGGGAGGAGGGACTTGGGGGA